>NW_017306971.1:272361-321754 GCF_000935625.1 Nanorana parkeri
GGGGGGGGGGGGTAAACAGGTTAGCAGCCCTAGAACAACTGAATCTATGAGAGATTCAATACAGTAACTAGAGATATCCTGCAGCTTTCATGATCTCACTCTTTTAAGGGTAATTCCTTAATGAGTTAAACTGATGTATTAAAGTTTTCCTATTGAGGAAATTAAGTTATTAAGATTAATTTGTTCTATCTGTCATGCACTTTATAAACTGTAATACTTCCCTAACACTTTTTACATTTTCATACTTTTTTAATGACAAGCTTTAGACAGGTGCTTAGTAAACAAGTTTCTCAATGAGGTAGATTTAATAAAGGGGCATTCACACATATGGGGTGAATTCACTAAAGGAGTAAATGTTTATGTTGCAAATTATTTTATTTTTTCATTTTGTAAAATAATTTTAACTGAGCTTAGTGAGTGTGGTCATATCCAATCGTGTGCAAGGAAGTTAAGAAAATGTGTTATTTTTGTTAGCACATGATTGGATGATAGAAGTCTGCAAAGCTTGACCTTCTTAGTAAGCTAAGGGAATATTTATTTGTTGCTAGTATTTTACATTTCATTCTTTGGGTGATCAGAAGCCAGTGGAGGGATTGACAGACAAGGGTTGCCGGGCTCTGAGCAGTTGGTAAGGTGAATGCATCTGGCAGAAGCAGTCCACAAAATACTGAAGGTGGGATAGCCTGTGTAGATGTAGGGAATGGCAATAGTCAAGGTGATAATAATAATAAGTGAGGGAATTAGTATCTTAGTGGTACTATTGGTTAAGAAGTCGCATATTTCATAAGTGTTACGGAGGTGGAGGAGGCAAGATTTTAACAGTGATTGGATGTGGCGCTGAAAGGAGAGGTCAGAGTCCAGGGGGCAGATGGATAATTGTGCTATTGATTGCAATGGATAAGTTAAAGGAAGAGCACGTGAAGGAGAAAATATAAGGTCAGTTTTTGAAAAATTACTTTTTAAGATGCGGTGTGATATTCATACTGATATGTCAGTTAGTAAATTAGTATTGCAGAAGTAGACTTAAAAGGTGAGCTGGGGAATAAACTTATAGCTTTGTGTGTCATCAGCATAAAGATGGTATTGGAATCCATGGGAGGTTATCAGCTAACAAAGAGAGGAGATGTTGATAGAGAATAGAGTTCAAGGACAGAACCTTGGAGGACCCCTATAGAAGAAAAAGAGGAGAGGAGGAGGTAGAGTTGAAAGTGACATTGAAGGAGCTTTTAGGTAGGAGGAGAACCAGGAGAATTTTGGAGGCCAAGGAAGTGGAGTTTATTGGGGAGAAGTGGGTGGTCAACTGTGCAGAATGCAACAGAAAGGTTTAATAGTACTGAGTAGTGGCCATTGGTTTTTAGCAGTAATTTGTTACTTTTAGGAAGGCTCGAGAACATTGTTATCAGTTAGATAGCAGCTCAGACAGTTGTGATTCGGTGTTCTAGGAGTTTGGAGGTAAATGGAAGCATGGAGATGGGTTGTTCACACTTGTGAGGTCCAGTGGGGGCTTTTAAAGTATGGCGGTGATCAATGCATGTTTTAAAGTGGAGGTGCCAGTAGAAATGGTGAGATTGAAGATGTAAGATAGCATAGTATAGAGCAAGAGGGTGAGCAACGTAGCTCTGGGGCGGTTGGCTCCAGGGGGCAGATGGTCACACAATTCAATGTGCATACAATTGTGATTAATGCAATGCATCATTATCTGCAGAAAGAACAAGTCACTGGGTGAATGTAAAGCCTTTTTCTAGCTTTGAAAATTGTTTTTTACTTAGCTTAATATACAACTAAAAGCTCCTGTATGACAGTCTAAACACGTAGTAAATTAGTTTACTAAATGATGCACAAGCCACTTACACAAAATTACACAACATTTTATTTACCTTGCCTGACTAAGCCAAATTTTCCTACATTTGTGATCTACATTTTCCCTCTCCCAGACACTGTGGCTAACAGTGGTAGAGTTTTAGAATCAGAGGCAGTGCTGTCATTCCAGAAAGCAGTGGGCAGGACTTAGGGGTCTATTCACGAAGCTGCCGAAGGATCTGGCCGTAGCTTCGGCCGATCCTTCGGCTAGCTTCGGCCCCAGTACCCCTTCGGTTCAGTAGAACCAAAGGGGTGCTGTACGGGCTATTCAGAATAGCCCGTACAGCTCCCGATCATGGCCGAGCGGCTCAGCCGAGCCGAACGCATATGCATCAGCAGTGAGAAGCCTGCCGGAGGTTCGGCTCAGCCGATCCAGATGTTGGATCGGCTGAGTCCAACTCCTTCTGCACTTCGGGTCGGCCGAACATGCTGAACATGTTCGGCCGACCCGAAGCCACGCGAAGTGAGCCGATGTACGGCTGATTTCAGCCAATGTACGGCTGAAATCAGCCGTACCAGCCTGAAGTGAATAGCCGAACAGTGTTCGGCTCACTTCACTTCAGATCGGTCTTTCACTCGGCTGCTTATGGCAGCTTAGTGAATAGACCTGTTAGTGTGGACATCTGCTGATTGACAAGCTACAGGCTTGTGAATCAGAAATGACATTGCTGATAGCCATGTCCCCTTCAACATGTTTTCATCCCACTGTAGTGCAAGAAGGTGCAGCCTACATGAGTGTGGCAACTCTGCTCTCAATTTGGGAACAGTGCATCATCATTGCCACACCATCATAGGAAGCTGCCTTAGGTTGACTTCCCTGGCAGGTATCACAGGTATTTGTGGGACTTTAAGGGCTAAGGAATAACTGTAAGTGCAGATGTATGTATAATGAAGTGCTGGAACACATATATTTAATTGAAACCCATAGTTCAACTTTATTTAATGAGGTGATGCTGTACTGACTTCAATCATCCAAACGTGCAAGCAAAATCCTGTTTTTTTTTTTATTTGCCATGCACATGATTGGGTGCATAATTTGCAAAATTAGGTTTCACTGAGCTTCATCTCATTAATTTACTTTGCATAGTGATCATTCTCTACCCCTGTAGTAAATCAAATCCCTTGTGTATATGCTTAGTCAAATCCAAAAAAGTTTGTGATTTTCTCAATGCGCCTTACTTATGAATTATTTTTCTCATCCCTACTGTGTTTTTATAACAGATGGTATAGAGTTGCCGTGTTTCATAACCTCCCTGAAATAGCTTTCCCATCAATCCCATGAAAATGTTTATAAATGTAAAGGGTAGCAACTAATAGAGGGTTCAGAAAATTATTTTTCAATGAGGTTATGGCCTTTCATAAAATGGGATTTTGTAAAGATATTATGTTTAAGGACATTAATGCTATTTCTATAGTTTATCTGTACAGACATTCCCTGTTAATGGTTTTAAAATTTGTGTCTTGACTTTGTATTAAATACACCTGCCATTCCTACTCTCATTTTGTTTCATAAATTCATTTTAGGTACTATTAATGTAGAGTCATGTTGTAAATAATCCTTTGGCAAAAAATATTACCAGGATGAAATTCATAGCCATCTGAAAGTATTTGGAAGATGTTAAAAAATATTTCAGTTCATTTGAAACTTCATATATCAAAAAGTTCTGAGTATTTTATTAGGAATTTGATCTTTAATATATATGTTAAATGATTAAGTCTTTTCATAATTACAATTTCAAATGTGGCTTTTTGGCAACAATAGAGCTAGCATGTATATCACAGCAGGAGACCACATTCTGTGTCATATTATTTTCTTGTTCTTTATCTTACAGTAACAGTCACATAAAATCTTCTCTTACAAAGCACTGAATAATATCCCACTAACTCCATAAATATGATATGTGCTTACCTCCTGTGGTTAACATAATTCAGTATTGATACTGAGATTTTGTTAGGCAGATTAATAATAATCATAAATGTCTTTTTATCACAATAGCATTAAGCTTTCTGGTATCCACCATGTCACCACCTTCATAATGACATACCATTAATACAATAATGAATATAAATGGATGAAAAGTTTTCTAGCATATCGGAATGGTTACATTCATATTATACTGGCTTATAATAACATGGCGTTAGAGATTTATTTTTTATGCTTTTATTGTAAATTTGTTTAAAACTATTGTATGTTCGGTTGGTCAGCATTGTCAATTTTACCAAGGCCCTTTATGACAACTGCAACTTTTGGTTTATTGTTCACCTTATACCTAACAGGAGAAATTATTTGGGGAGTGTAAACAAACTTTATGCTTCCTAGTTTACTGCATTTAGATGTACCTTCCTTTTTGCTAGTTTAGCTGTGTTCATATGCATTTACATATATAGTCTTGGTTAGCAGTGTTTAGAGTTTCTAATCATATCCTGGACAGACAGGATTCTATTTTATGAATGTAACTAAATGCTGGTGAACAGTCTGCAGGGATTTGAATGGTACCAGTAAAATGAATGATGTGCATTTGTTTGCGTTTAGAAACGTCATATACATACACACTGTACACGTATACATCTGTTAATGTCAATGTGATTGAGGCCTTAATCTTTAGATAGTCTAGACATCTGGATAATTATTTGAAATGAGTTTAAGGACTAAACAAAGCAATATTTGCAATATCCACCAGGATTGTTGTTTGTTGCTATGTAAAGTACAGTATATACAGTATTATGTGTGACCTTCATTTTAAAGTTTATGTTTTTCTTAATTTTTTTTATTTCAGGGGGGATTTTTGAATATGTAGAGTCTGGACCTTTTGGAGCAGAAGAACTAGCCTTCAGATTTGCAGTGAATACAATTAACAGAAACAGAACATTACTTCCAAACACAACTTTAACATATGATACTCAAAGAATTAACCTCTATGACAGCTTTGAAGCATCCAGAAAAGGTATTGTTCTTGTTTAATACAGTGACTAGTGCTCTTAGTAGACATATATAGACATGTGTTGTCAATGATTGCAATGAGAATGTGATAAGTTGCATTTAATGCTAGTTGGACTGGGAAAATGATTATGCTAAGGCGTGTTTTGCATATAAACCACTACTGCACTTAGGGTGGTTTGGAATGACCTCCAATGTGGTATAGCAGGCTGACATCTCAGAATGCTCTGGTACTTCCTACTACTATCCTGGATGCATCCACTTTCAAAGCAAAGTCCTTGGCACATGGATGGGTGAATAAGTTTAGAAGCTGTATTGTTGCCATGCCCACAGTTCATGCAGGGTGCTGTAGTGAATTGTTGGATGTAGCCACCATATAATCATAGGAACATAAGGGTATTCACTAGCATCCGTTGGCATAACAATACTCTTGTCCTTTAAAAACATAAGGTAGCAGGCAACACAACGGAAAGTGAATGAGGGTAAATAAGTTGGGTGCCAGTCACCTTAGTCTTTATTGTAATTTTATTGCTGAATAAACTTTGAGAAAGAGGGTTAGAGATACAGAATACCCAAAAGATAGCAGTAAATCTTGCCTAAACAGTTTCAGGACAGATCTCAATTTCCATTCACCAGTTTTGTGTAGCTTGTATTTGCCTTTCTCTGACTTCATTTAGTCTTGTCCCTTTAAGAGCAGCCAAACTGAGTGGCATGACTCTATAAGAGCAGTCATGGCTTAAACATGTGACTGTAAGATCAGTTTCTTAAGTTGCAATGGACCTCTTTCTGGACAGTTAGGCAGTTAACCCTTCCAGAGCAACCACAGGTACTTAAACTGTAAGTAGTGAATCCTTCTTGCTATCTCCAGCAGCAACAGCAGCTTCTACCCAGCCCTCCCTGGACACTCTCTAGCACAGAATATTTAGTTCAAGATGCTCCTTCAAGGCAGACATTTTCATGCACAGTTTCACTGAACAGGCCCTCCATCAGGGCAACTGTAATATACTGAGCTTTAACATTAGCTCCATCTAGAGCCTTGGTTCTCAACTGGTGGATTGTGACCCAAAAGTGGATCGTGAGAGGGTTCAGTGGGTCGCCGCATGCCTTCCACTTTTCTAGGTGAGAGGCTCCCCTGCCTCCCCCTAGTGCTGCACTGTCAGTTCTTGTGCCAAGCAGCCATTCAAAATATGCTGCCTGGCACCGAGTGTCAGCTTGGGGTGGGATAGGGCTATAGGGCTAAGGGAGCTCCATAGATCCATACTTGCATTGCTTACAGCTTCCTCATGTGTCCCATCACATTTTGGCTCCTGGAACCTCTGCAGGGCATGCAAGGGAGCTGTACAAACAATGCACATATGGATGAAGCTCCGTCACAGCACAGCAGCCCACACTGGAGGATCCACTCAAATTCTAGTAAGATAGGGAGACTGGGTGGACCTTAAAATAATTTAAAAGAACAACTTTTTTTGAAGTGTGTATGTGTGTATGAGAATGTCTGTCCGAGTGTGTGAGATTGTGTCTGTGTATGTATGTCAGTGTTTTTGAGGGTCTGTTTACACTAGTAGAGTGCGTTAAACTGTACCACGCAATCGCACCTACCGTGCATTCTGGTGTGGGAGGTGTTTTTGTGTTGCCATTCATTTCAGTGGTACCCCAAAAGCACCTCCCACCTACAGTTCGTATGCCTGCACCGGAACACTCGGTACCCTAGTGCGTTCCATTGCAGTGCAACTTGGGTCGCAACTTAATGACTAAGGACAAACGTGGGTCCTGAGTTTACACAGGTTGAGAACCACTAATCTAGAGCAAAGCCCAGATGAGAAATGAACACTCTGGAAAGTTGTTCCAAATTTAACAACTGCAGCAGACAAAAAATCATAACTCAAGTATTGTTTCTGGAACTTCCTCAACAGTAGCAGGCAGAAACAGTCAATACACTGAGCAGAGTACAGAAAAAGTAATCAAATGTTTAGGTTGGCTACAGCCTAGCTGATAAAGCAAACAGAATCTACCTACTCTAGATTGTATCAGATTCCTTAAATATATTATATTATAAACATAGAGATTAAAAATAATATTGTCAATTTCATGATGCAGTCATCTTTCCAAATGCTGTTACAAACTCTCAGCAATACCCAAAAGCCCCAGTGTGTGTGTGTGTGTGTGTGTATATATGTGTGTGTATATGTGTGTGTGTGTCTGCCATTGGAAATTTGGTTGAATCTCTTAACCCCTTTGTGACGGGAGACTACACTGTACGTCCCGCCACAAAGGGACCAAATGACTCGTCACGTACACTGTACGTGACGAGTTATTTGCTGCACTAGAAGGCTTGTAACCGCTGAGAATCAGCGGTTATCATTCATTAATGGATGTCTCAGTATAGAGGCATCCATCAACCTCCCTGGCGGTATGATTATGTCAGGAATTTTGTACCAAAAGCGGTACAATTTTTTGCATGGAAATTTGGTGTTATGTATTGTAGGCCTGCAATTCTTAGACACTTTCTGGAAAAGATACATAGGGGTCTATTCACGAAGCTGCCAAAGGATCTGGCCGTAGCTTCGGCCGATCCTTCGGCTAGCTTCGGCCCCAGGACCCCTTCGGTTCAGTGTCCGGTTCAGATTTTTCCCATTGAAAAGCATTGGGGCATTACTATTGGCTATTTCAATTTGCAATAGCCAATAGTAAACTAGCATTGTACCCGCCCTCTGCTGAAAAAAATACGTGTAAAAAAATAAAAAATAAGGGACAAATAAATGAATGTATTTATTCCATTTTTTTTTTTAGCTGTGCTGGTTTTGTAAAAAAAATTGGGAAAAAAAGTGTTTTTTTAACGTTTTGTTCATCTTTTAAGTGAGGCGTTAGACACACATATGTGATATAAATATGTAGCCCTATCTGTCCTCTAAAAAACAATATATAATATGTGTTGGTGCACTTTGTAAGAAAGTATATTACTGACGTGGAAGAATCACACAGCAAAAATTTCAAAAGTGTGTCAGTCATTTACTAACAGAAACTAAAAACAAGCTCAGTCATGAAGGGGTTAAAGTCCCAGCAAATTGGTGACAACTCTATGATGAGTTTGATTGGAACCCTAAAGCTTGGAGGCAGAGAACTTATCAGTCCTATTCAGCTCAAACCAGCACTTCCTTAAATTCCTTTAAAGCAGAACTGTAGGCTAGCCCTACCCCCCCCCCCCCCACTGCAAGGGTTAACTGCTCATTTTGGTCTAGGGGCTCAATTAAAAAATATACTTAAATTATCCTAAATCCCACCAAGCTGCTAGACCGGTCCCCAAAGCCTCTTCTGCACCAGACTCCGGCGATCTATGCTCCATTGACGCTGCTGATACAAAAACTGGAGTGGAGGTGGAGAGAGGTGAGGCCCCACCAATGCACAACTGAGGATCAAGTTAGTATATCTGCTGTTTTCTGCATCCTACAGAAAAATTAGCATTTAATCCGTGTGGTGCAGGGGTAGCCCGCTACAAGCGTTAACTTTTTACTTTTCTGGAGTTTTTCTTTAGGTCCACATAACTTATCTCTACTTTCCAGTCCAACTGTAGTTTTTGCTATTGTAATTGATACTGCTGGAGTGTCTTCTAGATATCGGCACTACTGGACTCTTTTTCATATATGGCCAAAGCAAAGGTGTGCAAGGAGCATGAGATGGTAACATATTTTTTGTTTATGATAAGGTGTATGGTGAGAGTGAGGGTGATTATGTATCTGATAATGAAGTTAAGTGCAGAATAGAGGAAACCCACCATAAAGACAACAAGGATATGAACTCAAATGAAGAAGAGGATAAAGGAAAGGTCTACATGTTCCTGCTTTTTCTGTTAAATTTCATTACAGATTGCATTAACTATAGCAATTTAACCTCTAACGGTCTATTTTAGGTCTTTCCACTGAACATCATTATTGCTATTTAACTCATCCTCAACAGCACTGTCTATATTGTTAGTTTTGGTGTCGGTCATGACTGCTGCTGCTTTGATCATCACTAACTGCTGCTATCAATACCATCATTTATCATTTTCAAAAAATGGTTGGCACGTCACTGAATATTCTCCAATAGGAATTTGTTTTGGGTATAGGTTGAGTATAGGTTATTAAGTAGAAATATTTTATTTCTACATCATTTTGCTGCGGTCTTTTTCGAGGGGGTCAGCATTGTAATTGTCTACTTCCTGAGGACACAGAAAAAACTGTAATTTGCTAGCAGCATATCACCACAAACTAATGTGGTACAGTTCATTAAACCAATTCACCATACTGTCAAGTGCACCAAAGCACCACATCCTTCACACTCCTATCACCATAGTTTGGCAATGTCTTATATTTGTCAAGTCTTGGAGGCCTAGAGGGAAAGACAGAATCTTCACACAGCAAGTAGGTTCTTCATCTGCAGGACAAAGTGGTGCACCTTTAAGAGGCAGAGCACAACTACGTTCTTTTCTGGCAGTGAGAATACTATACAGCCAGAGAACAGGGAGGGAGTTGGTATTGGAGTGGATAGTGAAGTCTTCCTCTGTATCCTCCTCCCAGGTGCACAGCAGCACAATTTCATCAGCAGCCACAAATGCACCCTTTTCTTCCTCCACCCCTACAGCTAATCCCACCCTTGCCTCAAAAAAATGTCATGAATTATTTATCTGAATAATTTCAACACAGAATAAGTAACTTGATGCAGCTGCTGCGAATTGGGCTCAATCAATTGAGAGAGTGGGGAGGATGAGGTGGGAAACCATACCAGCATGACAGAGATTGTAGAGGAAGAAAGTGAAGGAGAGGCACAACATCTGCAAGGCAGAATTTTGTTCAGGGGCAGCTTGTGGAGTTGAGGGAGCAGTTATAAATATTTCATCAGATGCCATTCCCTTGTGGGTGTAGGTCATTGCTATTCACAGGTCCGCTCCACAGAGCTCAGTTTTCTGGGTTTTTTAAAAACATTTGTTGCTAACAACACCATCGTAGTTGAAGGAGAACTATGGGGTTAAGGCTTTTCCCCATAGTTCTACTTAGGGTAACGGGAGGACACAAACTAGCGTCCTCCCGTCACCCTGAGCTCTGTATACCGCGAGCTACAGCTTGCGGTATACTGAGATGCCACAGTATAGCACGAGCTACTGCTCGTGGTATACTGAGAGGCCGCAGCTGAAGCGGATCCCGACAATTATGTCTGGATCCGCCCAGCTGCATGAGTGACAGCTGGCTCTGCCTATCTACTTAGCCGACCTTTGACAGTCTGATTGTCACTGGTCGGCACGAACTATGTGGTGAGTGAAAAGCACTCACCTCATAGTTCTCCTTTAACAGCCTGTGCCTGTAGTGTATCAAATGTGGTAAATGCACCAGTCATTTGGGTATCACATGCATGAAGTGACACATGACCTCAAAGTTCAGTGGGAGCAGCACATCAATGATACTGGTCATCAGCAAAAGGCCCACACTCCTCCTCCTCACTCCTCGCTTTCCACTTCTTCCCTAAACAACAAGAATCTCCACCTTAATCCACTGCAATATCTGTGGCCTGAAACCATGGGGATGAAAGTGTGTCAAGGGATTTGAAAGACTAACCTTACTGTACATCAAGCTGGAAGAGGTCAGAATTGGGCTATACAGAGTAGGGAAAAGTCTAAGCTTCTCTCATCATAAATCTTTCAGCCCTACCCCACCATCTCCAGCAGCATCCTTGACAGGAAGGTGTTTCTTTCCCAGCTCTGGAGTGGAAGAAAAAATATTCTCCCAATCACCCATATGCCCAGTGTCTAAATGCAAATTTTACAGCTTATCCAGTTTCATCTGGTGGAGTCTGCCCCCTTCTGTGGCCTGTGTTGCAGCACAGTGACAGGTATCCAGCCTGCATTTTTCTGCCCACATCAGCTGTTTGAGAGTTCGCCGAACCTTATGGGGTGTTCACGGTCTGTTCGATTGCGCAACATCCCATACTGCAAAGAGCGCTCCGAAGTTCTAATTGGTTAAAGACTTGCACCTGACCATGGTCAGGGCTCAGTACAATCAGGGCTCAGTACTCATTTGGAGCCATGATTGGGCAAAGTCATGATGACTCAGCCCAATCATGTCTCGCCTATCAGATGCCGGAAAACTACACAATTGGGCGGAGCTAGCTGTCACCGCTAGCTCCGCCCAATTGTTTTGCCGGCATCAGTCAAAATGCCATTATGTGGCGGGAGTTGGCAGGGAGTAGACGGGAGGGTGGCCGGCATTTAAAAAAAAAAATTCTATTTATTTTTTATTGTTTTATTTTATTTATTTTTTGTTTTGTTGTCGTCGTGGACAACGCTGGACGCGGTGATTGACCCTGGATTACATCGGTGGATCCTTTTTTTTTTAAATAAAAGACTTTTTAATCAAAAGTCTGGACTTTTTAATAACTATTTGATTTAACACTTTAGTGAATGGGTAGGGGTACAAGTACCCCTTACTCATTCACAAGGGAGGGGGGCGGCATCTGGGTGCCCCCTTAATTAAAGGGGTACCCCGATGCAAATAAGCCCCCTTGCCCACAGTCCTCCACAACCATTGGGTCAGGGTTGTGAGGACGAGACCCTTGTCCCCATCAGCACGGGGACACCCTCCCAGTGCCGAGGGCATGTGGCCTGGCCCTGCCTAGCCTATGCTCGGATCAAGGGTATGGTATGGAATTTTAGGGGAACCGCACTTCCCCCCCCCCATTTTTGGGGGTGGGGTTCCTCCTTAAAATTCCTACTAGACCTTAAGGGCCTGGTATTACTTTAAGGGGGGACCCCACAGACTTTTGTTTTTGTTTTTTATTACATGTGGTTCTTATTCACTATTCCTACCAGACCTTAAGGGCCTGGTATGATTTTGAGGGGGGACCCCACACACTTTTTTTTACATGGGGTCCCTCCTAAATATTCCTACCAGACTTTAAGGGCCTGGTATGACTTTGAGAGGGAACCCCACACACTTTTTTGTTGTTTTTGTTTTTGTTTTTACACAGGGTGCCTCCTAAATATTAAGGAGGCACCCTATGCTTTTTTTTTTAATGGTCCTTCCTAACATTCCTACCAGACCTAAAGGGTCTGATATTGTCTGGAAGGGGGAACTGCACACTTTAAGAGTAAAAAAAAAGATCCGCCACTTCACAGGCAGGTGTAACAGACTTACCCGTCCACGGTCCAACGCTGCGTGGCGGGGCCGCGCACGGCCAGCCCGGCTTCTGGCTCCTCCCCTTCAGGACCATCCAGGACATCAGCTAGCTCCTCCCCTTCAGGGCCATCCTGGACGGCAGCAGACTCCTCCCCTTCAGGGTCGTCATAGACGGGGCCCGGCCCCTCCCCTTCAGGGCTGTTCAGGTCGGCTGCCGGCTCCTCCCCTTCGCACACGGCAAGGAGGGATTTAAGGGAGCAGAATTGTTTGTTCGGCGTCCGACCGTTGTGAATGGTGCACGCGGAACATCACCTAGGAGAGTCTTTCCTAAAGCAGCAGCACCAAGGAGACCCACCATTGAACCCCACAACCGCAAGTAGCCTAAGGGCATTTTGGACTGTGATCCAGTGGCTTAGGTTATAGAGATCAGCTTGGCATATTGCTGAAGAGAGATTGATTGCATTGTATTCTACTGAGCTTAAGGACTTTTGCTGATAGGGAAAGGTGTGTTGTTCCAGCCAATACCTCTGACATAGCATTCCTGCACAGTCTGTTAGCCTCATAACCACTGATGACTCCTGCTGAGCACTATTCCTGTGCCTTGTAACCATTGTAATCTGAGTTTGGGGAATTAACCTCTGCTCTGCTGGGGAGCGCTGCTCAATTACTTACTGGAACTTGAATTGTCAGCAATTTCTCATTAACCCATTACATACAACTGTGTGTCTAACCCCTGCTGAAGTGATGTTGTGTTGAACTGTGTGGCATATCTTCCTTAAAAACTGAACCTGTCTGTACTGTGTATGATAACGGGACTGGGAAGGTCTGCTGAACTTAGTTCAGCTTAACTTAACGTGGGGTTAACAAAGAAACACATGTTGTGTTCACATGCTCTCACGCTATAAAACATAGTACCACTATAGCTAGCCAAAGTGACGGGGGATAATGTAACTGATTCCAAACCCTCCATTAAACAGTATATGGAGTGTGAAGGAAGGAATCAAAACTGATCCCCGCCATTAAATTAGCAACCTCCACAGTTGAGCGTCCACTTACAACCAGACGGGTCATTACAGCAGGTTAAGGGCACCCTCAAGGCACAATGTTTGAAGGCATTTTTCATTTGATGTTAAAATCACGGTTCCTTTAAAAATGTTTTTTTTTCATTGATAACTGTCCCCCAGAGAAGTACCCGGACCCCCATACACCTTTTATGGCCAATAACATGCATATAAGCACTCTTAAAGGGGAAAATCATTTTCAAAAGTTCGACCCCCATTGACTTGCATTAGCTTTGAGTTCGTATTCTAACTTTTCGGTCGTTCGGGTGTTCGAATACGAACCGAACACGGGGGTGTTCAGGCAATCAGTATTGACCAGCTCACTTTCATAAAAATGAACCAGTCCTGGATCAGCAGTGCGTACAAAACCTCTGCTAACCAATATAACCGACACAATAATATGTAATATTATACCTTACAGCAGGGCTCAAAATTTCAAGTTCTGAGCTACTAGCCAGGCCTTAAGAGTTACTAGCCACCAGTTGCCCCACCTAACCCTTACCCTGCCCCGGCCTTAACTCCACCCCTAAACACAACCTCTTAAATAATTTTATGATAATTCATATCTTATGATATCTTATGATAGTTTCCGCTTGTAAACAGAAGATTAGGGATTCCTGCTGCAGGAAAACGCAAGTTCCTGACACAGGAATCCCTAACACACCTGAAATATACTGTAGGTGTGAATGGGGCCTAATATACACATACACTAAAGGTGCCCATACACCTGCCGATTATCGTACGATAGTTGTGGGTGATCCTGCGATTGTACGATAATTGGCAGGTGTATTGGCATTACAGTAGAAGCGGTTGCACGTCTTTCGTCTACCAAGCACGCTGGAAAACGTGACAAAAATCGCACAATTTTCGGCGGGATGGTAGCGTGGTCGGAAGACGAATGCAGCGTGGGCCAGTGTGCGCAAGTGCACACTGCCCGCTCTGCACTGCAATCATCGGAAGCCCTCCCCTCTCTGTCCAAGATGGCCAGATCGTACGAAATTTTAATGACCTTAGGCTAGTCGTGCGATGGTTGTAAGGTGTATGGGCAGAACTGGACTATTTGAAATTGATCATGCGTTAACTTTGAACCCCTACCATAGTAGTATATGGCAACAAAACATTATTAGAAAGATGGGCTATTTCATTGTACAATGTTTGTATTTATTAATACAATGTTTTTAAACTATTTATGAATAAAAGATATGACTTTGTAGCCCAATTATTTATTTGGAATTACGATTATGTTGTATAAAAAGTCCCAAATAATATACACAATTGTGGTTTATTAAATGAAAGAGATGTTGATATCACAACATTGATTATAGAACATGAATATTCTGCTTACTCATATGTATTATATGTGATTACTTTTATCAAAAGTCATAGAACCTTTAATAACATGTTCATATCGCTTTACATTGTGTTTGCAAATTTCAATGCATTGCTTGAAAAAAGTCGAATATAATATTAATTTATATTCCAACAGCTTAAATTTTAAGATAATTTGAGGTTGTAATTCTCAACACTTATATAAAAAGGTTACTTTATGACTGTATATTTAGCACTCTGAAAGTGAAAAAAAAAACCTTTTACAGCCATCTTTATGCTATAAATTTGACAAGCTTTTCTATTCATGATTATTTCCATTAGTAAGAAGGAGCAGAGATCATCACAATAAAAGTATGCAAAGGCCTAATAGACACACATCTGCGCTCCTGGAGTTCAGCAGAGAGCAAACCTTAATGGATTTTTAAACACACAAAGTGTATTGGCTAGTAGCAGCAAAACAGCATCTTTGCAAAGGCAAAAAATATTTAAAGCAGAACTTATATATTTATTTGACCGTATATAATTTTTTACATATGTACAAGTACAGAATAAGCATCTATCTGAGCAATATATATTGAATGCAAGCACACTTTTTGCATAATTATCAATAAATATCAAAGAATAAATTTACATAGAGCTACATTGTTTAATATGTAGAACAAAGAATTCCTAACCTGCATAGTTTCTGGAGTTTTCTGTAAATGGAATCATCTGTAGCCAAGATTAAGGCTATATTTTGAAAAAAGATGCCCTGGACAGTGCATGTCAGTATGCCATAGTCAGTAGGCACCCCACAATCACATTCCTTCTTAAAAATCACACCTTGTTTTAAAGGAATCTATTTATAAAGGGTTCATGCCCATTGAATCCTTAATGTTTTTTTGCGGTTATGACATTCAACAACATTCCCCTGGCATGCCACAGTCACATTCACTGTGTTTATAACATCCAATGAATGACACAATTCTGTCAAATCCTCTTTTCTTTCTTCTTTATTAAGGGACACGGGATCAGAAGTAATTCACAGACAAATGCGTTATATTGCCACCTAAAGAAGGAACTGAACTGTGGCAGAAAAAAAGGCACTAGCCATTCTGGTATAACCCCTCCCACGTCCATCAAGCTTCAGTTTTTCCTGATAATGCAGTTTTTTGGGGTTATAGTGTCAGCCACCAGACTTTTCTTAGAAGAAAGACACTGATTGCACATAGATGTCTTTCTCCTAATCCACCTATTATTAAAACTTGAAAATCCCCCCTTCTCCCAGGAAGAAATATTAGGTGATATCCTTAATCTTAAACCAGACAAAAGCCCAGGTCCGGATGTGTATACTGGCTCCTTTTACAAACAATTCAAAGACTCACTGTCCCCTATACTTGATCAGACCTTCAACTCCATCTCCAGCGATTGTAAATTCACCCCTCAATCCCAAGAGGCCCACATCACTGTTATACTAAAAGCTGACAAGGACCCTTCCCTCTGTTCCAGCTATAGACCTATATCGCTAATCAACGTTGACATGAAAATATTTGCTAAGCTCCTTGCTAACAGATTGGGACAATATATATCATCCGTGATCCACCAGGAACAGGTTGGATTCATCCCCTATCGTGAAGCTAGAGATAATACAATCAAAACCCTGACTTTACTTAAACATATTAGATCCTGAAAAATACCCCTATGCTTTTCTCTTCAACACCCTTGAACAAATTGTCACCCCTTCCCGTTTCCTCTCACATATCAAAGCCCTATACCATCGCCCCACGGCCAGAGTTCGCATTAATGGCCTTCTATCAGAACCCATCCATACACATAATGGTACCCGCCAAGGATGTCCTCTATCACCGTATCTATGTGTTCTTGCCATGGAACACCTTGCAGAGGCCATTATTATTATACAGGATTTATATAGCGCCAACAGTTTGCGCAGCGCTTTACAATATAAGGAAGACATTACAATCACAATACAATTCAAGACAAGATGGGAAGGAGGCCCCTGAGTGCTTACAATCTAAAAGGGATGGGGAAGTGATACATGAGGAGGGAGCTGCGTGGGGATGAATTGTTTGAGAACGTGATGGTTTAGCGGTTAGGTTGAGGTGGGATAGGCTTCCCTGAAGAGATGAGTCTTTAGGAACCACCTAAAGGCAGTCAAGGTGGGCGACAGACGGACAGGTTGGGGTAAAGAATTCCAGAGGATGGGAGAGACTCTAGAGAAGTCCTGGAGGTGAGCATGGGAGGAGTTGACAAGGGAGCTGGAAAGCAGGAGGTCTTGGGATGAGCGGAGCCGACGGTTAGGGTGCTACTTTGAGACCAGGTTTGAGATATAGCCGGGGGCAGAGTTGTGGATGGCTTTGTAACTGATTGTAGAGTGTGTGTGTGTGTGTGTTTTCCTATTATACACCTCTGGTTGAATGTTTGGATTTTAATATTTGCTTCTGCATTGCTTGATTTTCTTTAAAAAGGTGTAATAGCATATTTGATCATCATATTGCAGCTGTTATTTGAATTATATGCACTAATGATTTTACTATGTGTACTGTTGTTTACTAGTGCCCTAGTATGAGCTCAGTGGTCAGTGCAGTGGATTTTTGATGACTAATAAATAAGATAACCAGAAAAGTGGTTTACTGGTTGTTGTGGTAAAACAAACCTGTAATTTAATATTTCTTTTTTTTCAGCTTGTGAACAGCTGTCTTTAGGAGTGGCTGCTATATTTGGACCTTCCCACAGTTCTTCAGCAAATGCAGTGCAGTCTATATGCAATGCACTTGGCGTTCCACACATCCAAACTCGCTGGAAGCATCAGGTTTCAGATAACAAGGATTCTTTCTATGTCAGCTTGTACCCAGACTTTTCATCACTTAGTCGAGCAATCCTTGATTTGGTGCAGTTTTTCAAATGGAAGACAGTGACTATCGCTTATGATGACAGCACTGGTAAGAACAACTTCTTATAGACAGACTGAAAGTGTTCAATGGAAGTGATAAATATATTTGCTACAATTAATAGATTTAACCACCTAGTCTTTAACCATGTCGTTTTCTTTTAAACTTGCCTTGTTTGAAAGATCTAAAACAGTCTGAAGAAACTATTGATTTAGCTAGATCACTCGTTTGACCTTCTGTCTGAGTAAACAACATAGAATTTTCCTCTCTGACCTTCTTAAATGTTAATCGAACCCAATCCAAGTCACCAGGGACCCAAGTTACCACTCTTTTTTTAACATGCTGCCTCTTTGTATTAAAATATGTCTTAATGTAATAATACATGTATTAGATAACAATATTTGTTTACTTTTGATGAACCTGGAATAGGTATATTGGTCAGGTACTAACAGTTTCTCCATGTTCTGCTTTATTATGTTTCATTATCTGAAATGTCTTACTAAATAGGGATGAGCTACCAAATTAGCAATTTACTTTAAATAGCATATCAGGATCAATGCAGGATCAATGCATGTTCATACTCATGTTCATGTTTAAAAATTACTGAAAAGGCCCTCTCACTTTCCAAAATTACAGCCCTTTTTGCGGCAAATTTTCCAAATTTATAACACTATGCAGGCAACTGACCTGGATGTGTCTCCTGAGATTGCCCTTTTATCAATGCTCTCTGGATCCCTTAAAAGCATTAAAAAGGATGTCCTCTGTCATTGCCTGACAGCTGCCCGGATGGTGATATCCAGGCATTGGAATTACACCACCACCACTCCTAGCCTCACAGCATGGGCTTCCTGTATGAATGAGCTACAGCACATGAATAGTTTGACTGCGGAAGCCAGGTTGACTGGCCACTCTTCCCTCACTGCAATGTGGACTAGTTGGTTTTTGTACAGATCTTCAGATGCTTTCTGAGCATTGTTGTCTTGAAGTACTGACCTCGTTTTGCTTAAGTACTGCTTTCTATCTCATTCTCTAAAAGTGTTGGACCTACCACCGCCTGTTTTTTTCTGCCTTTTGTCTACTTGTTTCCCTTTACCCCTTCTTTTCTCTTTGTTGTGCCTTCTTCCTCCTGTTCTCTGATTCTCCTCCTGGTCTCTTTTCTGTCTTCCTTTCTCTTGTAATTTTTTCCTCCTATTTGCTCTTAATTATTATTATTATTATTGTCTTTCTTATTATTTTCCTCTGCCTATACACCAGTTGCCTACTGTATTCTGGGGGTTGATGGACATGTTTTTTTTTTATTGCCTTGATGTCCTAGATGTTTGAATCTATTTCTCTTGTTGTTGCCATACTGTGTGTTACTGGTTATTCTTACCTTTCTTGTTTATTTTTATATGTCACTTGTTTTTTACATTTTGAAAAATTAATCAAAATATATCTTTACCTTAAAAACATAAAAAAATAACCTAAAAGCAATGAACATGGGCTAGGATAAATATTAAAACCCATCACTATGCAAAACCATTTTTTAACCCTAACCTTCTCCTCACCCCCATTCTTTTCACAAATCTTGATCGTCATGCTGAAAAACTTCTTTAATGTCCATGTAATGCCATCAACTGTCTTATTATTATTATACATGATTTATATAGCGCCAACAGTTTGTGCAGCGCTTTACAATATAAGGAAGATATTACAATCACAATACAATTCAAGACAACTTTGGGATCTTCTTTCTTGAGTGGCAAAGGGAGGGGTCTGCAGGGCTATGTCATATGGGCACACCTTGCAGATCTAGCGGGGAGCATCCAGCACACAAATAGCCGGAGTAACTGCTGTCCTCAACAGGAAATATTGCTACTATAACAGTTAGCAGACAGAATTTTTTAAATAAGCAAGGGTAAGGAGCTGTTGGGAGCATTATGAAGTGCCCTAATATAGCTAGGACATTTGGTTATTTTTTATTACTGACCCAGACAACAGCTTCAAAGCTTAACACTTTGTATACGCTGAACAATTAGTGGTAATTCTGGTGCAGCTGTACTTCCTTGTATTTGATGTAGTTAAACTCGTAGTCATGGCTGAATTATCATCATTAGAACCTTGCAGCCAAAGCAACACACCTCAGTTAGAAACAATTCCTTTACACAGAACACTTTCTTGTTTTATTTCTTCTAAACTTGTCTTACAATAGTGTGACGAAATAAATAAGCCTAAGTGAGATGACTGTATCTCTATTAATAAACAGAAAAAATGTGTTGGTGATAATAAAAGGCTGTTTCTTAGCCACTGCCACTGATAGGAAAAGGTATTTTGTGTTTAATGGTAAATTTGACTTCGATTTTAGTGCTCAAATGGACACAGAAATAGAAAATTTGAAGTTTAGGGATTTATGAAATTACTCTGTGCTATATACATGCAATCTTGCAGATTCCAAATGCAAAGTTTAGTATATGCAAAACAGAGCACAGTGCAATGTGCTGCTTTTCATATACTGTAGATTTCCATAATTTGCAGTCTTCCCACACCTGGTCTCATTTATGCTCTGTGTTTCATTTGCAACAAGCACAGTGAATTGCAAGGAAGAACTGTAGACAAATACTGAATACTGAGACTTAGTAAATCAGCCAAATGTGTCTTTGTTAAGCTTTGATTTTAATTAAGCTGTTTCTGTGGAATAGCTGATTGCCGTATTCTGCTTAATAGCATTATAGTTGCACCATAAAGCTGACTATATGCTGTAGAGATGCCACAGAAAGGCTTATTTTATTGATGACCACCCTTGTTTCGCAGTCTACACAGAAATGATACATGACATGGGCAAAATGTTATTAATAAGCGTATTAGTACTGCTCATGGTTAGAAACAGTAGAATTGCTATATTTTAATAAAGCTCTCATATAAAAGTGAATAGAAAATGAAAACAGTAGAATTACAGAAGGATTTGATTGGTTCTACACATATTATATAATAGAGACATCTGGTAGTGGTTTTCGACTAAAATGCTTGAAACAGAGGTTATAAATACTGCAGGAGATGGGAGGTCAAAAGTGCTGCAGACAAGACTAAATCCTATGTGGTGGTGATCTAAAGTGCTATGTGAGTAGCCTGGCATCCTTTGAGGGGGGAGCATGTAAAATTGTAAAGGGAGGTGAAGTCTGAGGTGTTTTCTTATTGAATGTGAAATGTTGCATGAGGGGAAATCTTAGATGCTGATGTGGGATCTGAAGTCCTGCAAAGGAAATCTGGAGTGATGCACAGGGGATGAAGTCAGTAGGTTGAGTTAGGGGGTTGTGAGATAAAGGGGTTGATTTACTAACCTTATAAACACACCACGAACAAGTATACACCTCTGTAGTGTGTTCCCTCCCAGCATGATCTATTGGTGGAATCTAGACACCTTTGTAGTGTGTACACACCCAGCAGGTGTGTTGTGCAAAGCCCTGCATGAATTGCAAGGTGATGTTGTGTAAATTAGCTCTACATTGTGTTGCTTGCGTTGATGATTGCAGGAATGTAAATGCATGAGCTAACCATTTTTGTCTAAACTGTGAAGCAGCATTATATATGCATCATGTGCATGATTTTTCCATATATGGCATTAGTGGAAATATGCTTTTAGAGACTTTTTGGTTGATAAATATGTTTTGCTGTGTAAAAACCACACGCACCTAGTGCGTGCGTGTGTTTAGGTTAGTAAATCACCCCCAAAGAGTTAATATGTCCAAGGTAGGGGGAGGCCAAGAATTGGCAAATATATCATATCAGTCATTGATATCATAATGTGTGGTTGAATGCAGCTGGATGATCTTCTGAGTAACATGGTATAACATACTGTGTAAACTGTAAAATCCACATGAAGATGTGTTAATTTAACAAATCTATTGTACATTTGTTTATCTTAACTGTTGGCTAATGCTGGGAAAGACAGAACGCTGGGAAATACAATTCTAAATGTGGCTGGTTTAAGGCACATAGATCTGGATTTGTGAATACATGCACTATTTTTATGTTATCGTGTTATATTTTATTCACATATACAGTATAATAGAAAGAATTTTAAGTTGCATGTGTTTATTGTTAGTAGAAGCATAGTATTCTCATCTTTTTTATTTGTCTTCATGCCATTTTGTTTTAGATTTCCAACTGATTACATGTTTTTCAAGTACCAAAGCATATAAGTTCTAACTGCTGGTAGGAGAATAGGTTATTTAGAGCAGGCCTTCTTAAACTTTCTCCACTCGTGACCCCTTTTTGGCCGAGGAAATTTTTAAGGGACCCCAGCGTCGGACCGTGTCTCTCCCCTCTTTCCCCCAATGTCAGTCAGTGTCCCCTCTTTCCCCCAGCGTCAGTCGGTGTCTCCCCCCTCCACTAGCGTCAGTTGGTGTGTCCCCCCCTGCGTCGGTTGGTGTCTCCCCCCCCCCTGCTTTGGTCAGTGTCTCTCTCCTCTTCTCCACCAGCATGGGTCAGTGTCTCTCTCCTCTTCTCATCCCTCCCCCCAGCGTCGATCAGTGTCTCTCTCCTTTTCTCTCCCCCCCAGTGGTGATGGCGGTCCTGGCCGGGGACTCAGATCGCGACCCCCCCTGTTCACTTGCGGGACCCCATATAGGGTCGCGACCCACACTTTAAGAAGCACTGATTTAGAGTACCAGGGGCTTAATCTAGGCTCTTTGCTTGCCTTAACTTCATAGCAGTTTTAGGGTCCATTCACATCACATCCAGATCATCTCCAGACCAGATTGTTTCCAGACCCAAAATGCATCATCATGTATACCTATGCCAATTCCTGCTTCTGTTCACACCAGCCCAGTCCGTTCCAGACCAGACCAGAAAAATACTGCATGTCTCATTTTGTCTGGTCTGGAATGCACAGGGATGCATGGAAATGCATGAAAAATGCATACAAATGCATGCAAACACACTTGAACACAACTGAAAGCCCATTTTAAGCTTAAAAAACCCCCAGCTATGGAACGCAGCAAAATCATGGTAAAAACCTGTCAAAAAGCAATGCACTGCATTCCAGATCTGGTACAGAACCTGCCCTTAGTTGACAAGGTTTGTAAGATGCAAAGTGGGTAAACCCTACTTCTGTATAGAGTGTGAAAAACATATAGCCACAGTTAGTAAAAAGAATCCCAATTTTTTTTACCAGTACATAAACAGTAAAAGAGTAAGAAAGGAGCAGATAGGCCCAATAATGGATGATAATGGGGAGTTGGTCACAAACGACAGGGAGAGGGCCGAGGCATTGCATACCTTTTTCTCATCAGTATACACTCTGGAAAAAGACGGTACTATTAAATATAGGAACGCACATAGTTCGTCTCTAAATATACCTCAATGGTTGACAGAAACCGAGATACAAAACAGACTCAAACTACTTAATGCAAGTAAAGCATTAGGACCGGATAATCTACACCCCAAGGTACTCAAAGAACTAAGCCAGGTTATAGCGGGACCCTTATTCCTCATTTTTAAAGATTCCTTAATGACTGGCAGTGTGTCCAGCGACTTGCGGAGGGCTACGGTAGTTCCAATATTCAAAAAAGGGTCCAGATGCCATCCGGGGAACTACAGACTGGTTAGCCTTACATCGGTAGTGTGCAAGATGTTAGAGGGTATGATCAAAGACCACATGGTAGAATTTGTTCGGGATAATGGCATAGTAAATGACAACCAGCATGGATTTAGGAAAGACCACTCCTGTCAAACTAACCTGCTAACTTTTTACAAAGGGGTAAGTAGAGATCTTGGTGGGGGGAGGCCAGTGAATGTGGTATATTTGGACTTTGCTAAGGCATTTGACACGTTATACATACACGTTTACTACACAAGCTGAGGTCTATGGGCATAGACGAAATAGGGTGTACATGGATGCAAACTGGCTACAGGAACGGGTACAGAGAGTATCGATACAGGCACTTTCTCGGATTGGGCTAGGGTCATGAGCGGCGTGCCGCAGGGTTCTGTACTGGGCCCCATGCTGTTTAACCTTTTCATTAACGATATTGGGGAGGGGGTAAACAGCCACGTTTCAGTGTTTGCTGATGATACTAAAATTGGGAGGGTAGTAGAAACTGAATCAGACACTATGGACATTCAAGCATTTGTCCCTTCATTTACATTTTGTTGCTAGAATAGTGTCTATAATATTGGCAGTTATCATGAGGATATCCTCTTGTTCTGACATTTTACCTGCTTAGCAAGATCACTGTGGCATAAATGTGAATAACTTAATGCAGGAAATTGTCTTTGTAGACACAGCCCTATGTTAATATTTAAAGGTCTTTATATTTTTGTGCTGCCCATTAGGTTAAAGTTTGTGGCACCCCCATAGTTTTATGTATTCACAATACTCTATTGAGGCTCTTACTGCCACCTGTGTCCCTGCTAGTGAGATTCACTCTCTCTGTTTGTGCTTGTAATCAGTATCACTGGGAGTGAGTGAAAATCCAAGATTTTAGGTTGTTACATGAATGGAAATAGAGAAATCTTGCAAAGGGCACATTTTTCTGGAGACAACTAAGAGGATTTTAACTGCATTTTTGAAAATGCTTTTGTATTTACAGGAGAGGAAGTGGAATCTCTGGAATGGGACAAGGGTTTGCTATCCCTTTTCCTTTCAAAATGAAAACTTGTGCTCTGTCAATATGTATTAGTAAGACACATGTTACAGAGTACAATTATGTGTTAGATCAAGAAGCAGAAAGAAGATAATTGTAAAGCTTTAGTTGCCAGCTACTGTTGTTTTTTTAGGGAAAGCCCCAACAGCATGGATCTTTGTAAACAATATGGATCTTTGAGACCATGTTGGGAACTCTTACAGCCTTTTCTAATATAAACTTGCAAACCAGACTCAGAAGATCTCTGAAGAAGTTCGTGAGCATAAGTATTTAGAAAGACTTATGTACAAAGAATATAGACTCTTTGGGGTTGATTTGCTAAAGGCAAATATGCTGTTCATATTGTAAGGGAATTTTCACTTTGCAGGGGAAGTTTCTCTTTAGCTTGGTGAATGTGGGGAAATTTCACATTGCAAAGAATATCCAATCATGTGCAAGGAAAATTGAAAAAAAACGTATTATTGCTTGCTTATGATTGAGTATTCTTTGAATAGTGAGATTTCCCCACAATCACCGAGCTATATTTTCTAGCTTTCAAAGGCAGCTGAGTGAATAACAAACCTGAAGTGAAGGGGGCCGAATGGCGTTCGGCTCTTCACTTCAGCCCCGTATGCCTGCCTTGGACTCCCTTCACTTCACTTGGGTTCACCCGAACAGTTTGGCTAAGCCCAAGTGAAAAACACGTTTGCCTCAGCCGATTAAACTTCCGGATCGGCTACGGTGAGCGTTTGGCAGTTCATTCACTTTTTTTGCCCCTATTCTCATAGGGGTCAAACAGCAGAGAGTGAATAGCTAAATGCTGCAGAGAATTCGGCTCGGTTATTCTGGTCACTAATAAGAAAAAAAAAACAGCATGGGGTCCCCCTCCCAATTTATACCAGGCCCTTTAGGTCAGGTAGTAATGTTAGGAGGAACTCCTGAGTAAAAAATAAGAAAAAAAGTGTGCAGGGTTCCCCAAAGTCATACCAGGCCCTTTCTGTAGGAATTTTAAGAGGGAACCCCACGAGCAAGAAATTGAAAAAACTTGGGGTCCCCCTAAAATTCCCAAACAGACCCTTAATCTGGGCACTGGCCTAGCAGGACAGGAAAAGGGTGAACAAATGAGTTCCCCCCTCCCTGCACCATACCAGGCCCCCCTGGAAAAGCACATTGTCCCCATGCCCATGGGGACAAGGTGCTTACATGTTTTTTGAAACATGTAAATGGCAATGATGTAAAAAGGCAATGTTTTGTTGAAAACAAAATAGAAACTAGACTGGCTATTATCTGAGCTGGTTACCTTTACAACATACTGTTGACTTTTGGCTTCTTTTTAGAACTCAATTTTAGTTTCATGTTCTTTTGGATAGGGGGGCAACCAAAAATCTTTTTTTACAACGTATTATTGCTTGCTTATGATTGAGTATTCTTTGAATAGTGAGATTTCCCCACAATCACCGAGCTATATTTTCTAGCTTTCAAAGGCAGCTGAGTGAATAACAAACCTGAAGTGAAGGGGGCCGAATGGCGTTCGGCTCTTCACTTCAGCCCCGTATGCCTGCCTTGGACTCCCTTCACTTCACTTGGGTTCACCCGAACAGTTTGGCTAAGCCCAAGTGAAAAACACGTTTGCCTCAGCCGATTAAACTTCCGGATCGGCTACGGTGAGCGTTTGGCAGTTCATTCACTTTTTTTGCCCCTATTCTCATAGGGGTCAAACAGCAGAGAGTGAATAGCTAAATGCTGCAGAGAATTCGGCTCGGTTATTCTGGTCACTAATAAGAAAAAAAAAACAGCATGGGGTCCCCCTCCCAATTTATACCAGGCCCTTTAGGTCAGGTAGTAATGTTAGGAGGAACTCCTGAGTAAAAAATAAGAAAAAAAGTGTGCAGGGTTCCCCAAAGTCATACCAGGCCCTTTCTGTAGGAATTTTAAGAGGGAACCCCACGAGCAAGAAATTGAAAAAACTTGGGGTCCCCCTAAAATTCCCAAACAGACCCTTAATCTGGGCACTGGCCTAGCAGGACAGGAAAAGGGTGAACAAATGAGTTCCCCCCTCCCTGCACCATACCAGGCCCCCCTGGAAAAGCACATTGTCCCCATGCCCATGGGGACAAGGTGCTTACATGTTTTTTGAAACATGTAAATGGCAATGATGTAAAAAGGCAATGTTTTGTTGAAAACAAAATAGAAACTAGACTGGCTATTATCTGAGCTGGTTACCTTTACAACATACTGTTGACTTTTGGCTTCTTTTTAGAACTCAATTTTAGTTTCATGTTCTTTTGGATAGGGGGGCAACCAAAAATCTTTTTTTACTGTTCCCTGTTCTTTTTACACTTTTATTTCAAATCACCTGTTTATTTTACCATTTTCTCCAGCCCTTGAATTATTATATTGCTTTAAACTTACACTAATGAAACACTAATGGGGCCTCTTGATAATTAGATTCTTGATAGGAGTCATATCCATGGATCTATACCAAGTTTTACTGGATTACATTCACTTATATTTTACATTTGGTAAGGTATTCTATGTTAACACTATCAGGGTTATTCACAAAAGGGTGAAGAGTTTAGAGAAGGTAGGAGAAGTGAACAATCTAGGCCAAAATACCTGATTTGTAGTTCAGCTATGTTGTCCTAGATTGTTCACTTCTCCTGCCTTCTCCAAACTCTTCACCCTTTTGTGAATAACCCTGTATGTTTTTAAAATGATAATGTTATGTTCACCATGACCAAGAATTTCTTTTAGAACAAGGGACTTTCTAAGACACCAGAGTACTGAGTAACAGAACATTTCAAGACACAAGCTATTTAGGCTTCCTTTTAGCTGTGCGGCAAGGTCAAATGTATAACTTTTCTCTTTTTTAACAGGCAACATACATAATAATTTTTTTTTACAATTTACATAAGTGTTATTACCACAAAAATAAGGTTTTTAGGCTCACTATAAATCATCAACAATGTTATTAATTAAATCTCATTTAAAATTATGTTACAATATTAAATAATAATGTTAAATCAGTATAACAAAAAGTGAATGCAGATAAAAAAGAGCATGCTAGCTGCAAAAAAAACCATTAAAACATATTTGATTTGGTTACCAGGCTTTTCTATCTATACAATACATGACAAATACGATATTATATCTGTAGAAAATATGAAGACACGTCACTAAATTTCAAAACACCAAAGTGAACACCATCTGTAATGTGTTATCACAGTCACAGTCAGTTGATATTAGCAGCACAGATCTTCAGGGAAAAAAAACAGCATTACATCTAATTAATGAAATTGTGGAATTTAGCATTTTGACTAAGGACAAATCTCTGAATACAGAAATTGTTGTTTGCAATAAACATAAAATAAGATTTTCCTAAGTGTAGTAAAATCTATGGGGTCTATTCACAAAGCTGCCGAAGGATCTAGCCATAGCTTCGGCTGAACCTTCGGCCAGCTTCGACCCCAGGACCCCTTCGGTTCAGTAGACCCAAAGGGCTGCTGTAGGAGCTATTCACTATAGCCCGTATAGCTCACGAAGTTGGCTGAGGAGCTCAGTCGAGCCAAAGGCATATACTTCGGCTCGACTGAGCCGAGGTGAAAGCCGAGGCTGGCCAAACGGCTGGCCATTGGCCGGCCGACAGCCTGCTACTGACTGCTGGGCCGAGCCAGCCGCTGGCTCCAGCAACTTGCACAGACAGATCAGCATCCCTGGTTATCAGGGACACTGATCTCCAGACAGCCCAACTCTCCCGGACGCTCTGGGAGTCTCCCGCTGTTAGATAGCGGCTCCTGGCCGCCCGGGAGAGAAACACTTTCTCCCGGAAAGTTTTAATCTGCTCGATCAAGCAGAGTAAACCTTTCGCTGCCCTGTTGTCTTTTTTTTTTTCTTCTGACATCGGAGCCGTTGGCTGCCGTCCAAATGAAAAAAAAAATAGCATAGGAATGCATAGCTACTGTACATGCCTATTGGCTATTTCAATTTGCAATAGCCAATATCAAACTAGCTATTGCACCCGTCCACTGCTGCTGTCAATCAGCAGAGGGGACCTGAAGTACTCCATCAGGTCCCCTTCTGCTATTGGCTATTGCAAAGTGAAATAGCCAATAGGAATCTAGCTATGCATTCCTATGGTGTTTTTTTATTTTATTCTGACGGCAGCAGAACCAACTGGCCAATTGAAAACAGTTTTAGCTGTCATTGCTAGCTCTGCCCAATCATTTTCTATTTTATTTTTTCTACTCTTTTAACTGTTTTTTCTGTTCTGCTCGGTACCACAGAGGTACCGAGCAGAATAGCCGAGCCGAATGAAGGCTCGGCGGCATTCGCTATTCACTCACTGCTGCTCGGCATCTATGAGAATAGGCCGAACAGCAGCGAGTAGCCTGCCGGAGGTTCGGCTCAGCTGATCCAGATGTTGGATCGGCTGAGTCGAACTCCTTCTGCACTTCAGGTCGGCCGAACATGAAAGCCGATGTATGGCTGATTTTAGTCATTATATGGCTGAAATCAGCCGTACAAGCCTGAAGTGAATAGCCGAACAATGTTCGGCTCACTTCACTTCGGATCAGTTATTCACTCGGCTGCCTACAGCAGCTTTGTGAATAGAACTCTATATAATTAATCCTACAAGAATGTTTGAGATCACTATAAAAAAAAGTGTCTAAAAACCTGATATGCTCTTCAGTTCATGGTCAGGTAACTAGGTAGATGTGAAACAAATTTTGTGGTGTGTATTTGTGATGAGATCTATTACCCTTGTGCCTGCAAAGGTTTGCAAAAATTGTAAGCTATTTAAAATCCTTGTCAAATACAGGTTATTTTTTTTTTTTAGAGAATTAGGCAATGTAGATTTATTAAAGTAAATGTTCAGTTAGCTTAATTAATAAAGATGAGCTGTGTCCACTTTGAATATCCAGGCTTGTGCAGGGAGTCAAAAAAATCACCTTCAGCTTACTCACTTTACAAAGTAAAAGTTCCATACTTTAGTAAATTAACCCCAAGTTATCAGGGAATTTTGTGCTGTGGAACCAATATTTATGCGTATTGTCCATGTTCTTAGATTATGTAGACGTAGTTCTTAAAGGAAAACTTTGGGCAAAATAAAATACATATATACTATAATCTGTCACTATCATTGACACAGGCTTTGTTTTTCTGAGCCATGTGTAACATAGTCATATTGGCTTGTTAACTTGCCAGTAGATCCAATATGTTTGCATTTCTTTAATAGAGTGACAATACTGTTTGTTCTGCAGTGAAATTGCACAGCAGCGTGGACACTGTGGACAGTGTGGTCTTAGATGGACATGTAGTTTCAAATGGACTTTAAGTAATCAACAAACATATTAAAGCAAAACTCAAGCTGACATCTTTTAAGAAGTTACAATATTCCTTTTTTCCTTTTTTGTTCTGAGTCAGTGACTGAAAATATTTAAGCCAGAGCATTAGCATGACTGCTAGGTGCTGAGCATGTTCAAAAGAAGAGATTAACAATGGCAGCCTAGATATCTCATGAAAGATGTTCTTTAAATAAAACCTGTATATTGCTCATTCATAGCAAATCATAGGTTAGATAATTGTGATGAACTGAGCGTGCCTCAGTTTGTTTCAGTTGAGTGTTCACCAAACCCAGAAAGAAAGCCGTGGTCAGTGAACATACAAGTAAACCGAACCCAGGGCCACCTATGTCCTATCAACGAATGCCACTGTGTGACCCACACAGCATCATTGGATGCTAGTACACTTGTGGCTGGGCCACACAATGTCATTGGGACTAGGGTGCAAGTGGCCACACCATAACCAATGGCACTCTGGGGCACCTGTGTCCTAGCAACCAATGATCTTATGTAACCCGTGTTATTTGGTAGGGCACAGGTGAGTGCACAATAAAAAACAAATGATGCTGTGGGACTGCCAGCTCCTCAAAAACCATTGATGCATGTGCTCTACTTCCACTACCTCTCAAAATATGGTGCACATTGTCTGTACTGTTTTGCTTCATTTTTTTGGATCGAGTAAGAAAGAATTAGGAATCATGTTGGGTTTTCAATGCTACCTGGGGCTCTGTTAAAGAGATTGCCCCTCATTTATTGTCAGCATGCCCATGGTTTCAGCAAACTGGGAGGGGGTACAAATCATACAACACAATCAGAAATCAATATGCTTTTTATCAGTAGAGTGGGGCAAGGCTACAACCCCTGTCAGCTTTTAAATGCTGTCAACAATTAAAAGGATATAAGTAAAAACCTGACAGGTGTTTAATCCTTCCCCACTCTATCCAAAACTAAAAAATGAAATTTTGGCTGGACATACAAATTAACACTCTGCAAAAAAAGTGCACACCTACACACAAATGAGTGTAAATGTGTGTGTAAACTCAGACCTTTGACACAATTTTTTAAGATTATGACATAAAAAATATATCATCAAATGGCAAGAGTTACATCAGAGCTGATTTGTTTTAGCTAAGGCATTCTCCTTTTTCTTGTGCACATTCATTACACCCTGTCTGTACATTCTGTATACCTAAATTTAGATGTTTTTTGTGTTATTCTGATAAATGATGTGCCAGTTAAATGAATGATCTTCAGTTACTTTTAGAAAATCATCAAACAATGACTGCCATTGTTGTGTGCTAATTTAAGTATTACATGCAGGTGCACAAAATACAGTCTATGTGAGATTTAAATAATTATATATCCAGCTACAGATGAGTGAATATTTTAACACCTGGCTGGACAATAGTGTTAAAGGAAATCTGTGTTGACAGCAACACAGAGGCTATTGCTGGCCTTTCCTTGTGAAAATGTTATTTGTCCTGCTTATATGGATGCCCTGCTGATCTAATGGTTTCCAAACTTTCTAATCACTGATCTGAAATAAATATCCATATAAGGAGTTCTGAATTTAATTGTCACATACTGTATTTGTTATCAATGCCCCAGAAATAGTTAAGGAGGAGCAGAGGAGCAGCCTAACAACCAACCAAGAAGAACGTTCAGAAAAGTTTAACAATAGTAGCCTCCATATTTGTCTCAGTACAAGAATCTGTAATTGTTTTTGCATAGTATGGATTTTCTAATTTACATAATTCCAATTTTCTCCTTGAACCACTACACTTATGTTTCCATCTATCACCTGTTAAATGGTGAGAGCCCCCAGTGAGACTTTTACTCCACACTCTGCCTCCCCTTCCCCAGCAAGGCTGCCAGGTAGAAGAATAAAGATTTGTATTAATTGTACTGTGTGCATTTCTTTAGAGCAGTGGTGATCAACTTGAAAATTATAGAAGGCTTCAAATACAGCCCTTGACACTTCCAGAGGACCATACAATAGCAGCTTGTTTATGTATTTTGATGTATATTGTATCAGTATGTAGTTAAACAGCTCAAAATGAATGAGCTGTAATGCACCTTAATGACTGAAAATGTTGGTCCTGTTGTACTCTGTTAGCATACTGAAGAGAAAGTAAGAGTAAAATAGACCCCAGGATTGTTGTCTGTGACAACTCCCAGCAATGGTGTCAGTGACTGCAATAACAACCTAACAGAAGCAGTGACTGCAATAATAACACCCAACATTGGTGCCAGTGGCCACATTAATAAGTCCCAACATTGGCATCATTCACCACAATATTAACCCTCAGTGATGGTGCCAGTGACCTCAATGGTAACTCCCAGCATTGGTGCAAAATGACCATAATAATAACCCCCAGCATTGGTGTTTGTCACTGCATTAATAAATAACAGTATTGGTGTCAGTAACTACAGTAAAACTCCCCACATTGGTGGTCAGTGTCAGTGCGTTTTTAAACAATCTACATTGATGGCCACTGGCAGTGATGTTAACAGTCTAAAAGCATATGCTTGTTACAGCCTGGCAGGAACAATGTAAGTAATCATTATGAGAGCAAGAGAAACTCAATACAACCCCAAGAACCTGAAACATAGCTGGGCATCAGGAAGGACACTGCTGACTATTACCACTTAACACTACATAAGCAGGGACAATGCTGGGCATTACTAAAGACATTGCTGGGTATGACTGTTCAAAAATTAAATAATCATGGGCAATGCATTACTGTGCATTGCCAAATGCCTTAATAAGTATGATTCATAACCATAACCAGGGACATAGCTAGAAATAATTACTATCAATGCTGGGCATAATTAATAAACACTTAAAAAAAGACATTGCTGTGCGTAATGAGTTGTGATGATATACTGTATAACTAGTGGAGGGCCTGATTTTACAAAAAACCCTTTTTGAATGCCAATTCCTCTATCCCCTCTTTATCTTACAGCGGTAACTTAGGTAACCTAGACAGGGACTTGAGTGGGTTGGATGTGTCTCTCAACTTGGAGGATTGCTGGAGGTTCTGGTCTTGAATAGCCAAATGTTCCTTCGCCACATCTATATTAGAGTCCACTTACAAGGTTCTCATGAGGTGGTACAAGGAAGGCAATCCCATTGTATAGTGATAGATGATTTAGGGGTTGTGGAAGAATGTTTTGCACATCTGGTGGTCGTGCCCCTGATTGACCCTTTTTGATCTAGAGTTTTTGGTCTCTTTCAAACTCTGTTCATATTACTGTCAGAAAGAATCCGCAGGTGGCCCTCTTGAATCATTCTATTCTAGAACTCACCACCCCTCAGCAGATTTTAAAAACTTACTTATTATTAGCCACTAAACAAACTGTAACCATGGCATAGAAAAGACCTAGGGTCTACTTGCAGGAGATGAGAGGCCGTATGAACACAGTTCTCCTCTGCTCCCTTTCTCTTCTTTCCTTCCTTTCTCTCCTCTCCTCCCTTTCTCTATTTTTCCCTCAGTTCCTCCTTGGGCTTGTTTGAGCCCCCCCTTCTTTCTTTCCCTCATCTTTAGTTGTCTATTTCCCTTCCTGTCATTTGGATCTTTGCGTTTCTGCTCTTGTGCATGCTCTATTCTTATAAAATGTTAAAATGTATCTCCTATTGTGGGTCCTATTACATATATATATTCTATTTTATAAGAATAGAGCATGCACAAGAGCAGAAATGCAAAGATCCCAAGAGAAGAGAAAGGGAAGAGAGGAGAACTGTGTTATATATATACATACATTGGCTCATTGTTTAATGAGAGGGTATGACATCTAACAGTTTGCCTTCCTTCTAAGGATGGTCCTTTCTTTTGTTTTAGCTGAATTGCTGTTAGCTGGAATATTTGTGTTTTTCTTCTGTCCCTGTGTAGGTTAGGGTGTTGTTAAATCTTTTGGAAAATTAATATTAATTATTGCAATGAACAAAGACAGAACCAGGCAAATTGCTAAAATTGCTGGGCTTGGTTATCAACAACTATTTAACCAGGAATAATACTGGTTGTTAAGATTATAGCGATACAAATGACTATCAAGTTCAAGTGGTCACATTGCACTTGCACTGCAACATATCTGATTGGTTCCTTGTGCTGCTTCTCACTCTCCCAGTCTAAGCTCTGCTGTACATTGCATCACAAGTGTCACATTTAGATAACTACACTGCTTGTTTAAAAAAATGCAATAATGTATTAATGAATATGAAACTGCATTGAATTGTGTCTTAAACATCTGCCAGCGGATTAGCTAATGTAAAAAGCAGTGCTAGTGTACAGCTTACTGGAAGGCTCATGTGTACGTCTGAGGAGGAAGTTCTTCAGAGCAGCATAGAAAGCATTTTAGGAGGTACATAAGCCACCCTTTTGGCAGCATCCAGTTCTGAGCACTAGGGGTGTCATAGAGCCTGCTGTGTCTCAGGATTGGGAACCTCTGCTTGGGGAGAGGGACCCTGTTGTGTGGGTAAAACTCTTTCAAAGTACCCCACCATTACTGAAGGGCATGTGGGTTAGTATTAGCATAGCAAAGGGGGGTGTATAGCTCCTTTGCTTTTTGAATACAATCCCACATACATTCCAAGCCAGACCAGTTACTTTTTTAATTCATGCTCCATGCTCCTAGTGTTGAAACAGTTTTTAAACCTCTTTTTAGCACAATAATAAGGTATTGCTGACAGATTCACCTGTAGGCTATCATTTTGATACTGTATGTGTGAGATTTGACAACAGTTTACAGGCAGAATTTGCCTTATTCACAATCATCCTATTGTAAATATGGTGAATTTGGCAGTGAAATGCAGGGTGACTCCTGTCCAGTCTCTAGGGTGAATTACCCAGTATATTTTTGATAAATAGTGTACTTGTCTGACTTCCAGCTTGGAATTAAAATGTACTGTAACTCTACAACTTTGCAATACTTTTAACTTAATAATTAAAATGTATTAGATATTAGGTGTAGTGCTTCTTCCATTTGTGGAAGGCTAGGTATAATAAAATGCTGTGCTTATCTAAACATTAAATGTCATCTAAATTTTCTAGACAATTAGATATAAATATGCATTTTATACTTTTTACAAAGTTTATTCTATCATTGTCTTTCTTTACAATAATATGTCTGCAATGCACTCGATTGAGTTTCTTTTTTGTAGGACTGTACTGAAATGTCACAAGTGACATTTCATTCAGTTCAATGGGCTCACCACAGAGTGATGTGATTGTATCACCTCTCACTGTGGTGCACCTAAAAAAAGTACTACATGCCATACTTTCCTTAAGTGCACACCACCGGAACAAAGTGGTGTGAACTGAGCCCATCCATGAAAAGGCAGTTTGCACTGGCCCATACACTGGTCTCTAATTTCTTTCAACTGAGTAGTCCTAATTTGCATTCTACAGTTAATACAATGTGTACATTTCACTAAAATAAGTTGAAAACATATTATAAAGAACTATCTACAGAAACTTCTGCGCTCAAGTAATCTAAGAAAACTGGGCATTTCTCCTTACAGCTGCTCCCTTAAATTGGCTGCATGAGTCAATTGAATGATATTATAAAGAACACTATTAATAAAATGTGTAGATTTTTTGTTTTTCAAATAAAGATCTAAACATACTTTTTTTTCTTATTTTTCCTTCAAGCTGTATCTCAGTACTACACATTTTCCACAAGATGACATATCACTGGAAACCCCAAGCTGGATATGGCAGCTCCTGCTACTAAGAGTTTTGTGCTCTTTATATTGATACTCCAGGGAGTCTTGCAAGCTGAAATCTGTTGAATATGTGCCAGCATGCACTGTATTTATTTATAAGAATGTGCTAGGAAAAACAAATGTCCCTTGCTATTTGTGCACTAACAGAGTAAATATATACCAGAAGTGTTTTATTATGGCCCTCTTTAAAGTAAAGTCTCTTCAAGATTGATGCTAATAGTGCTAGTCTCCATTTACTTAGCCAAAAAGCATAATATTTTTGGTTTTGCTCAGTGTGTGATTGTAGACTGGAATAGTCTATCTGAGTTTTTAAAGAAATACATGAAATAACCAGGGTTTAGTGAATGTACTTGGGTTTGGTTCACAAACTTTTCTTTGATCCCAACGCCCAGAAATTGTGAACTTTAATCTGAACCCCATTTAAGTCCATGGATAGAGGCAAACCTTGAAAATCAATGCTGCCCATTTTCAAAGCTAATAGGCAAGGAAATGTTAAACAAAGTGCATAAGGACCTTGGCACTACCATGAGGGACATGTAACAATGAATTAAAAAAATTATTTTTTAAAGTATACCATTCAGCAGTAAAAGGGTCTTTCTTTTTTAAGTGACTTAGAAGGTGCTGTGGGAAGACAGTAATAATTTCAATTCCATGCTTGGGAGGTGTCTTTAGGCTGTATGTGGTGTACTGTTTAATTTGCATGGGCAGAAGTAGCAACACAGTGCAATGGTATCAGACATTTAGCATGTGTAATTGTTTTTTTTACTTTTATAGTATTGCTTGACTTCAATACAACATCAACAGCACCTCAATATAATTCATTCTCACTTAAAAAAAATATTTTTTAGGTAGTTTTGGATCCAACGCATGATTTATTTTTACCCACCAGTTACAGACCTGAATTGACCGATGGGAATAGGCACTCCAATGGATAGAAAAGCTATAGGAAATTTCACTCTTAAAAACATAAAGATTAAGCGCTCCAATTAATACAGTGGCTTAACTGATTGACAGTACCACAATGCATTTCCCTAAATGTTTCATAAAATTTCAAAACAAAATCACTTCAAAACCACAACCCCATATTCCATGAACTCCTCCCATTACCATTTCACCAATTATTCTCAAAGTATTTAAAATATCGAGTTTAGGCATGTGTTTGGTAGCAATTGGTGAACATCTGGACAATATGCAAGAACTTCAATAGGCAGCAAATTAAAAGTTTGGCCCTTTATTTACCTATCTGCTACTGACAGCACCATTGTAGTTTGTTGCTTCTGCCTGCAGTGTGTCAGCCCTAGTAAAAGTAACAGCCATTTGAGTAACAAATGCATGTGTAAACACATGACTCTGCATGGCACAGCTCAGTAGGAGCAGCATAAGTTGATAGCAAAAGACACAACCTCCTGTTCCTAAAGAGCACATCACAGCTTTTAGAGTGCAGCTAATGCACCATTTTCGGCCTTCCTCTCCTTCTTAAGAGTGCATAGCAGCCACTCTAGCTTAGAGTCCTGCTAATGCACACTTTTTCTTACACACCTCCTCAAGGCTCCATAGCAGCTATTTTTTATGAGGACTGCTAATGCACCCTTTTCCTTCTTCTCCTCCTCCTCCTATGGCAGGATTATCAGAAGATGAGGGTTGGAATGCTGAGGAGAAGGAATGTAGTTCTAGCATTGAGTAGGAGGCGTGTAGTAAAAATAAAAAAGGATGCTCACCCTTGCACAGCACAGGGGTACGGGCAGGCAGCATGAAGAGATGGGGTAATTAGTTCTCTTATGTAAAACGGCTTTTCGATTTGGCCTCAAATGCATCCCTTGGGTCTTCTGATAATGTGGAAGGAGGGTAGTAGTATCATTATGGAAAAGGTGGACACTGACATTTAAAAAAAAGGAAGAAATCTTACTCAAGAAACCCAATGAAAGAGAACAGGAAACAATAATTAACACATACAACAGAGCTGAAACGCAGATCAATGAAAATATTTTTTATGATTGAAGCCATCACATAAAATAGCCAGAAATATTGTACAGTTGATGCAAGCCGTTTGTAAGCAGCATTCTTAAGCCAAAATTTCAAAAGGAGAAACAAAGCATATTTTATAAAAATAAAACAATTCAAATTAATTATTTCATAGAAATATTGTACAGACTTGATAAACACTATGTAAGCAGTTTTGGTAGGCCATGGTTTCAGAGGAAAAGACCAGACAGGTTTTATCAAAAATAAAAATTGCAGTGTGTACAGTATATAAGCAGGTTTATTTAGCTACAATTTAACAGGTAGAGACCAGGCATGTTTAATAATGAAAAAAACAGTGTTAAACAATGTACAGTAAAGTATATTTTTTTATTGAAAAAATATTGTAGTGACTAAGGGCACAGTATTCAAGCACTTTCACTAGGTCTCTTTTGGACAGGACAAATTACACCTAGCTTTTAAATAAAACATCAACTATATTGAATTTCATTGAAAAAAGCCACCAATATTGACTGTGCACTGTATTTAAACATGTTTACTACTTACACGTTTTCAACAGGACCCACACCAGCTTGCTTTTAATAAAAAAAATTAGAAAAGAAATCATCCAAATATTATAGTGATTACGTTCACAGTATTTAAACACTTTCAGTAGGCAGCTTCTTCAGCAAGATCCAAACCAAACAGCTTTTTATCATAAAATCAACATTAGAATTTATTTTTTTTACTGAAAAAAGCAACCAAAACTATGTAGTGAGTGCATGCACAGTATTAATCCACTTTCACTTTTTGATCAGGATAGGCACCAGACAGCTTTTAATAAAAAAATCAACAAGTGTATTTATTTCACTTAAAAATATTGTAGTGCCTATGTGCAGAGTATTTAGGCACTTTTACTAACTGCTAAACCCACCCCCTTTTTAAATATAAAAACACAAAAGGAAGTGGTGGTCCAGCAGCTAAGCAGCAACTGAAGTTGTTGCTGAGACACACAGAAAAGAGGTATTTCTCCCTGCAAGACTGTACAAAACACCATAGGGTCTATTCACTAAGCTGCCGTAGGGAGCCGAGTAAATGACCGACCTGAAGTGAAGTGAGCCGAACACTGTTCGGCTATTCACTTCAGGCTGGTACGGCTGATTTCAGCCATATATTGGCTGAAATCAGCCGTACATCGGCTTGCTTTGCATGGCTTCGGGTCGGCCGAACATGCTCAGCATGTTCGGCTGACCTGAAGTGCAGAAGGAGTTCGACTCAGCTGATCCAACATTTGGATCGGCTGAGCCGAACCTCCGGCAGGCTACTCACTGCTGTTCGGCCTATTCTCATAGATGCCGAACAGCAGTGAGTGAATAGCTGGCCGCCCAGGAGATATAATGCTGTCTGGCAGATATAATGCTTTCCTAAAGGGAGCATCTCATAAGGATTTGTTTAAACACCTGTTTAATTTTTCTGCAGCTGAACACATGCATTTTACTGCAGGAAGATGCATTTCAAGTGGAAATCCCATTAATTCCTATGTGGCTAGTTCACATCTGTGTGCTAAAAAAATGCAGCATGTCTTATATTTTAAAATATAAGACATGTTGCATTTGTGTACTTTTATATGAATAAAACTAAAGCTAAATTGCAGGGAAAGCTTAATACACAGTCGAAACACATGAATTGCAATTCTGTCCAGACAGTTTTGTGATTCATATACTTCATTCACCTGATTCATATGCCATACATAACATCCAGAAGGGTAATACAACTTTACCTGATAGAGTCAAAGAATTCTATAATGTTACCACTCTGCCACCAGCCTTCTAATTGGGCAATGCAGATGCAGCAATACCCTGGCAAGTCTTCAGTTCTGCTCACTCTGCTTTCTACTCCTCAGTGTGTTCCTTGTTAGTACTTTTGCATGCAGAAGGACCTAATTAGGTATTCGTGCTGCTTCTGTTTGCAGGTTCAGGTACATATTCTGGTTGTATGTAAAAATACTTTTTTTTAAATACTTTAAGTATTTTTGATGGAATACATAGCTGCATTAACTAGTGTTGTATATCTAATAGGGGTATAGCTTTAATTGAAACTGCATAAACATGCATGTATCATTTGTGTATTTTTAATATATTTGCACCACCAATAAACCCTATGCTGACTTTGTTACTTGACTTTGCATAATTAATTAATACAACAATATATAATGGCAAATAAGTGCAAGCATGTATACAATACATACTTCAAAATGTGTGTTACTGCATATACAGTTCATGTATGAAAGGGTCATAAAGGATTTAAAGGAGAACTATGGGGTCAGTGTTTTTCACCATAGTTCCCCTTAGGGTAACGGGAGGACACAAACTAGCGTCCTCCCGTTACCCTAAGCTCAGTATACCGCGAGCTAGAGCTCGCGGTATACTGAGACGCTGCAGCCGGAGTGGATCCCGACGTAGATGACAGGATCCGCCCAGCTGCGTGAGTGACAGCTGGCTCTGCCTATCCAGAGACAGAGCCAGCTGTACCCGCCCTCTCCCCGTCCGAATGCCAAACAGAAAGCAGAAAGGAACTCCAGAGAATAGAGGGGAACATGAGATATCTTAAAATTTATTTTCACATTCACAGCCAAATTCAAATAATACCTATTTTATGTTTGTTACATATTTCCATCTACATAGCATGAGCTAAAAAAAATGAAAATGCTTCTTGCAGTTTATCTTTCAAAGTATTTTATTAATTTTCCAAGGTAGAATAAAACAATAAAATAGCACATGATGCATAATCAGTATAGCATACAATTGCATTTCAGATTCTTCCACATTTGCATAGTCAAGTGGTGGGAGGGGATCACTAGAAGCCATACACACAATATATAATAGTTCTGTAAAACAGAACATATCCAGCCACCTATTCTTGCCAATTTATCCCCCATCAGCATAGCACAATTCTTTAAAGGTCGCAAGCCACTTACTTTGACCTACTGTCGGGAGGTCTTGCACATGCCATCTTCGGAATACTTTCACTACAGACAATTGTTACATTTTTTAGGTTCTTTGAAAACACCTAATGTGATGTCTTGGAGCCGGGGGCCAGAGGGGGGAGTTTTGCTGTTCTATTCCCTACTGGTAGACTCTGAAAGTAAATTACCCTATATGTTAGCTTGGGAACAAGACCGGGAAAAAGGTTATTCCTCTGGATGCGTGGCATCAATGTTGTTCCCGTGTATCATCTGGTTTACTTAATATTTCACTAATAGAAGCTAATAGAAGCTAATAGACGCTAATTATAAGGTTTTATCTAGGTGGTATATGGTTCCTGCCAGACTAGCGAGAATATACCCAGAGGTTTCTCCTCATAGTTTTAGGGGATGTGCACACTCGGGCACGATATATCACATATGGTGGGAATGCCCCAAACTGAGACCTTTTTGGAACCGGCTGTATGCTCTCATATTTAGGGTTACTGGGGTGAGAGTCCCACGAGATTCCCAATATGTGTTGCTGAATTGCCCGATTCCAGGACTGTCTAAAGCTTTGGATAAATGAATTACTTTCTTTTTGTTGGCAGCCAAAATAACCATAGCTAGGGCTTGGGAAACGCCAACAATTCCATTCCACTTGGTCAAACAAAAAATGTTGTGGATTATGGTCCATGAGAAACCTCACAGCATCCTCCAAGATACTAAAAAATGCTTTGAATTGACCTGGACCCCCTGGTTGTTATATACAGGGGTGCTGGAAACCGGGTAATTTCCATTGTACAATTTTTCTGGAATTTTTCTCTGGGGACTATGCTTAATGTTTAAGTAGATGTTGGGCTATTTGGTCGGGGATGGAGCTACTCTTTTCGGACTCTTAAGCTGTTCTGCTTCCTTTAGTATCTATTTCCTTTTCCTCTTTTTGTCTGTTTTTCTTTTCTTCATGCTCGCACACGTGAGCTGTTTAGTACATTGATGTTGGACAGAAAGTCTACTATTTATATAGATATGGAGGAGATCATAACAAATGTTTGCTTTAGACATAGGTGGATCCCTACACCAGATATTCCTCTCAGACTGTTTTGATTTTTGTTTTTGCTTCTTGCAGTTTAAATTGCTTTTACATGGGTTAGGGTTTTCCTGGATTTAAGGGTTAAAATGTATTTGTACTTCTCCTTCTTTTGTAATGTTAGGGGGGCTGTGAGGGGTGAGGGGTATTAACACTCTGGCATCTGCATTTAAATGATAATCCTGTTAATGAGAGAAATAGAATCCTCAAATTTCAGTCCTTAGTCTTTCTATAAGAACAGAGCGTTGTAAAGGTGCTGAGCAAAAAAAACTGGAATCAGCCATGTTGCCTGCTACAACGAAATGTCTAAAAAGTAAAAAAATCTTTTGTTTTGCTGTGTAAATAGGAACACATAACAAATATATAGAGGGCTTTTCTCAAATGTGACTGCAAAAGTGGAAATACACTTTAAAAGTTAGAGTATGAAGAAGCAACCAGAGGGCAGAAAAGGAAGAGCAAGTCTTGTTCTTTGGAGAATACATGAAAATTAGGTTACTGGTGTACTTGTCACTACCAAGCTTATTTGATAAGAGCAAAGTGCAAATCAAATGAAGTTAAAACTGATCACATCTGCCCTTAGTGATGCTAAGCCAGCATAACACTCCAAGCTTCAGGCCTGTGAATGAGAAATGATAATGTCACAGAGCTTCACGGTAGGAGAAGAGACAAGACATTTGTGCCTGCCTGACCTTAATCATGCCTTATGTCTCCACGGAGACCACCAGATCTACTGATCTGAAAGATGGATATTTGTTTATTCCAAGATAGATCATGAAAACAAATTTTCTCCATTACAGCTAGCAATGACTGTACACTAGAACTATGAATCCCATAAAGCATATAAGTGCACGGCTGCAGTCTCATGTCACCATTCCAAGTGAAATGTTACCAATATGTCAGGGGCACTGGTATTAGACATGACATTATGCATTCCCATAGCATCTGGTACTGGGTGAAGTATAGTGCACTGGATAAAGTGTAGCATCTTTCTATGACTTAAAACAAGTAATTTGTGACAAATCTTGCTAATGCATTTTGAGCAAACATGCTTAGTGGTACGTCTAAGGTTTGAACTGCATCAACAAGATTTGTCAATTTTAGCATCTGGCTTTATTCTTACACTGATCCGGAGTTTGATATTTAGGTTAGGTGACTCCACACTGTTTTGTTTTATTATTTTAACATTTAACAACATAAGTTCATTTTGAATGACATTTGGAAAACAAATTTTTTTGGATACATTCGGGTTCGTTATTTCTTTCATTTGTAAATTTTGACTTAAACGAATGTTCGAATATGCTGAAATTTGTCTGAATTTCAATTTTGAATTAAATGACTCTTACATGTCTAGTATCAAGTGAAAACTTTTACAAACATGGGCATTAGACTGTGTTCTAATTTTTGTTACGGGTATTTCAAAATATATTCATAGACCATCAGATTGGTAAATACACTGTGTGGCATCGTTTTGGGTCCTCTCAATTAAAAGTGAAGTTACAATTTTGAATATTATGAATGCAGCATGAACAATGAAATATTCCTGATTAAGTCAAGGATACACTAATCACACTGATGGATTCCCCAACCCTTACTACTTTGTTTAAATATTAGTTATCTTCATGCAGAGTATGGGAGTTATATTAAATACTGTATTACAACCAATGAGGTTTTCAGTAGGAATAGAGTGTCTTTTACTAGGTAGGTCTAAGGCCAATTACATTAAAATTTGTTATAACCTGGGGTCAATCTAAATGATGGTTCAATGATTATCTCAGACAAAAGCAGCATTTGAATGTCCTATCCTCACTGTGTCCTCCTTTTGTTTGAATGTACTTATTTCCTTTTAAACTAATTGCTAATAAAAAGTGAAAAGAAAAACCCCAAAAGTTAATTGTATAGTTTAAAATAACTATCCTACAACTTTCTATTATCTAAAAAAAGAACAGTTCTCATTAGGACACACTGCTCCTGTAGCTCAAGTATTAGCTTGAGCAAAAGTTATGTCCATAGATTAATTATTCTTATACCTTTACTGTTCAGCAGAGATTCGCAAGTAATTTCCAGTTAGCCATTTTTATATCTATCCTTATATAAATTTGACAGTCTCTCTGATTACTACTTATATTTCACTGCATACCCTTATGAGCTTAAAGGCCTTCACAAAAGAGAGTTGAGCAGAAGAATGGAAATGAAAAATATAAGGGATTAAACATGCATGAAAAAAATGACACATTCAAGAACAAATTGCTTTAGAAAGATAGTAACATGGGATTGAAAGTTCTTGTTTTGTAATTATGAAATATTTGTAGCCTATAACTCAGATAATACAATTGTACAAATAAATAAGTCATGATTTTGCTATATAAATCATTGTATAAAATACTGCATATTCAAATTATACTTATAAAAGATCAATTTGTACTCCTACCCATTTTCTATAATGAAAAGATAAAAACCAAGGGCACTAATATAATATTAGAAAAACTATATACCGTATTTGCCGGCGTATAAGACGACTTGGCGTATAAGACAACCCCCCATTTTTTGTGTTGAAATATAGGTTTTGGGCTATACTCGGCCTATAAGTCGAGTATAGCCCAAAATAATGTTTAAATGCACCCACTAACCTCCATGGCGGTATTCCCGAGTGTGGCTCGGGGTTAATTTTCTGTTCCATAAGCGGTAACCCACGAGCCACACAACAGTATACCCTGCGTATAAGACGACCCCCAATTTTTGGTCGATGTTTTTGGGTCTAAAAACCCGTCTTATACACCGGCAAATACGGTAGATAATTAGAGAAGTATTACTGAACATAGACAGAGCTTAGAAGTCAGTAGTTTTCAGTTCCAAGATCTTGACACAGAGCTTGCACTGACGCTATAACAAGTGCACTGCTGTAAAGGCAATTGATTGTCAGCCTTTATGTTAGGGCCCATTCACACATAGTGCAGTGACCTGCACTGTGCCACACCAGATCAATGCTGGTCATCGCTAGGACATATAGAAAACACAAGGTGTGATGGGTGGGCTGCTCTTCTGCAGTAAAATGCAAACGTGCATGTATTTATTGCAGGTTGGGAGCCATTGCACTGCAGCATGTTTGCATTCTATTGCAGCACAGCGGGTCATGATTCGAAATTGCCAGGGTTTCATCATAAACCCATGGTAGAAGTAAACCCAAACCTCATACTTATTAATGCTTACATTTAGTACAGGAACTGCTGGAACTGTAATCAGTCTGGCTTATAGGTAATCTGCGATCATTTGATCATTCTTAGGTGTTCTGCTATTGTCTGTACCTACCTGTAGTCGGGTGTGACCCTGCTACAGAGTTGTTTGCAATTATCGTTTAACTCATTCAAAATTAATGAAAATTCAGATTTGTCAGAATCCAAATATCAAAACAGATTAACTTTCGGACCCAAATCCTAAATCGAAATAACAAAAAATCCGAAAGGAAACGAAACAAAACACATTTTTTGCTGACTTACATATCTTTTTGATCCCTAGAAAACCATTGAGCATACATAAGTAACAAAGTGTTGCATCTAGGCAAAAGCATCTATATACCAAGTTGTTTTGCCTTAGAGTCTATTTATTCCTTAATATAAAATGCATTGCTGTATTTTACCCTGCAATTGTTAGGGTCTTGTAGGTTCTGAAATCATGCAAATCAACATCCACTACATATTGCAAAGAGAAGGTATGTGTCAGGAGAGGACATTTTAGTCAATTAGGGTTTACCAGTAGCAATGGTTTCTTGTGTAGCAGGTAGATCTCTGTATTCAATTTTTTAGTTATGCCTTTTACCCAAATAACCTATGCTAGTATATTTTAAGCATTGCTATAATAAAATGTAAGCAAACCCTGCAACATTTATCATTTACTCTTGTGTTACTGATCATTATTACCCCAATGTTCAGAGTGTCTTAGGAGATGCTTGTTATATCAGCTACAAAGTCATCACTCTGCATGCTTGGAATGTGCAGGAACCATATAAATAAATAATTATACTAAACTCCTTGGCAGATAAAGACACATATATTGTTTAGTTTTTGTGTTCCATGTTCTGTAGGAATAGAGTATATATTATGGTCTAATATGTCCCCTGCTGTACAAAATAACAATATTGCAAGACACCAAGGAGATCAGCTACCACATAAAGCTATAAAGCTCTATTTATAAGATCACTACACTCCAGGTGTCCTACAATCTCCTAATTATAGGCCATAGGGGTTGTTTTATCATTTCTACTACAGAGGTAAGTGCAGGAACAAATGCTTTACTGTTCTATGTGTTATCAAAAAATGAAGGATAACAAAATGTTTTGCATTTATAAGACGTTTTAACTTATAATAGGTACATTTTCTGCTAAAATGAAACAGTAAAAATATGTTAATTTCATAAACATGTTGTTTTGCATAGATAAAACTGAAAACATTTATATTGTATTACAAATAACAAATTTTGTCACACAGAAATGTAAAATACCTGTTTAAGAAATAGCTACTATTACAGAAAGGCATGTTATATTAATATATAGAGTGATGTAACAGCACGGTAAAATATCAGGTTTTACATAGAATATTCAAACCAAAATAGATAACTGTTTCAATATTTTGTCAATGCATCCATGTGTAGGTTTGAAATAGGTATTTTAAAGGAAATAAGTGTACTTTACTTTGTTCTGTATTAGTAGCTCATTATGGAACAATTGTGAATAAAGACTACTCTGCATGACTGACATGATTTTTTCTAAATAGTCTCACAATAAATAGTGATTTAAAATAAAAGTTAGTAGTATGCTCAAGTACATGTTAGTTGTTAATAGCTATATGTGAGAAAAAACAATGATAGTCTGCTATGTTGTGCACTGTTTCTGAACTGACTTCAAGTTGTGTTCAAGACTTCTGTACACATGTTTACAGCAGTGATAGTTGCTCTGTAGCTAAGTTGGCCATAGACACCAGGAGATGGTTAGACATGCAGCAATGATCTGACCATCTGAAGATATCTTAAAATCCATGTTAGGGCATGAATACAAACATCGGGGTGACTGGAGTATTCATGTTAATGCTTTGAAACATTGAGAAGGGAGGCGCTGACCCCACTGGCTTTGATGTACTGTACATTAGGCAAAAGAAAAGATAGCGGGAAAGGTTTTATAACATGACTGCTGTTGCCTCCTCTACTATAAAGCTGACAATACACTGTTAGAATATCATTTGAACGTTTTGTTCAGATTAATTCATCAGTGCATTCGATCTTACCATCATTGAGTCAACTAATTTCAGTCAAAAACTCTGAAAAATGTAGTCCAGACCTGCTACATGAATGGAATCCCAGATGTATGAAACCTATTTCATTTGTGCCCAGCACGCAAGCATTACAATATGTATGATTTTTCCCAAATGAAAATCACATTCATGGTTAGAATTGTGTTCATTTGGAAAAGATATCAAATCAATTATCAAATCATAAAGATGATTTGATAATTGAAAATATGCATCACCCTAAGCTGTATCCACTCCTTCAGTTTTGGTTTTCTGACTGCACACCTGCAGTCCACTTTCTGTTTCTTTTTAAAATTCGTATTAAACAAATACAGTGCATATTCCCTTTCTACAAAAATACCAGCCCTTGTTACAAGGCACATGTGCTAGCATCCTCCTAGTAAGTGGGCCATGAGCACATTGGCTTCTTGTAATATCAATAGTAGTTCACATGGCTTTTAGATCATGAAGGACAATTTAAGGATCTATGTACTTATCTCTATACAGCTCCCTGTTTGTCATGCTTGCTCTGTCATCACAAGGCATTCTAATGTTCCAAGTTAGAGCTTTCATTCAATTAACAACATAGGGGTCTATTCACGAAGCTGCCGAAGGATCTGGCCATAGCTTCGGCCGATCCTTCATATAGCAGAAGCATTACCACTTACTACCACATAGATAGTAAACTTTTAGAATCCTCAGAATCCTCAGGTGATTTAGGAATCTAACTAGTGACTAAGGTCAACAACTTCAACTTAAACTATCATTTAGGTAAGGTCTGGCCCTTTAACAAAGTCTAGTGCAAAAGGGTGAAGAGTTTGGAGAAGGCAGGAGAAGTGAACAATCTAGGCCAGTGGTGGCGAACCTTGGCACTCCAGCTGTTTTGGAACTACAAGTCCCATGAGGCATTTCAAGGCTCTGACAGCCACAGACATAACTCCCAGAGGCAGATGCATGTTGGGATTTGTAGTTTTGGCACAGCTGGAGTGCCAAGGTTAGCCACCACTGATCTAGGCCAACATAGTTGAACTGGAAAGTGAGATGATTTGGATAATTTTTTCAAATCAGCTATTTTTTCCTAGATTGTCCACTCAGCTATTTTGTCCTAGCTTGTTCAATCAGCTATTTTGTCCTAGATTGTTCACTTCTACTGCCTTCTCAAAACCCTTCACCTTTTTGTGAATAGCCCTGATAGTAATACATCTGATTTTAGTAATACATCTGATTTTAGATAGTAATACATCTGATTTTACTAAATGCATTCATGTTTTTATTTGTCACCTATATGTGCTGTACCTGATTTACTTCCATAAAATATAACACAAAATGATCATTCAAAAAAGTATGTTGAATTATTATTTAATATCTAATTAAAATACAAATGCTAGATTTGGGAATTCTTCAGACTAAACCTCTGGAAGAAAGTGAGGCAACAGAGAAAGAGATTAGTACCATAATGCAACTGTCATTTGTTAGTAATTAGTTAATAATATAATTATAATGTTCATGTTTATCTGCTTTATGAACATACAGAGATCATTATATTGTGTCAGAAATGTTTAATGTGTGGCAGGCAGAGGTCACATTGTTGTTTGAAGTGCTGGGATCCACATATGCATCAGACAAATAAACAGCTGATTTGGAAATACATGCATAATGGTTTATTTAGATGAAAAAATTATGTTCAAAGCAATAATCCTTCTAATTTATCAATAATTACATTTTTTAGTTAAAAAAAGTGCATATTACATATGAGGCACTGGATACAGATTTATAAAACATCAATTACATTTTCACTGAGGGCACTAGCTCTGCTTTGGCAGCACTGCACAAAACAGGGACACCCTATAAAAAGGAGGGGAGATTTAGATTTGAGAAGCTCCTTTGTTGCATCTATTAAACCCTGGCATAACCTGCCCCCCTTTTAAACCATTCCAAGGAGAAAAATGTGATCTATCTGGTATGTTTATCTGAGACCATCTAAGCACAGTGAAAATTTCTGAGACCTGGTGAATGGGGAATTTGTGCGGCCACTGAAACACATTGCCTGTATTTTTACTGTGAACCAATTATATAATTTAAGACTTGAAACTCTTGGATTTTTTATCAGTTTCATTGGATTCTTTGTACCTGAAATGTTATAGTAGTCATACCCTGTTTTAAACATTTGTATTTTTCATAAAAAGTATGGTGCTGCTTTTGTTGTGGGAATCATAGTATGGTAGTTCCTAATGCACCCACAATTTGGCACCAATCTCAGCAAAGAACAACCTAATGCTTTAGTACATGATAAGGTAGGTAGGAGTTAAAATGTATCTATAGGCAAAAAAAACCATATTCAGTAATCTCTACAATATGTGCACATTTTTAAGTGTTATGTCTGTTTATAAACGCTGTCAGTACAGAAATTCATGAAGCTCATACATTCTTGTGCACTCTGTAGTGTTATTTTAGGCAGTGTGTTCAGCATTGTTCATTTCACGTCTGTTGACTGCAGAACACCTATGGAAAAGAGGTGGGGGGAGAGAAATTTTTTTAGTTCTGACACTCTTCCTATCCTAGAGTGACAGCACTGCATGGATACAGTACAGTGAGTAAGTATTGGAACCATAGACCAAATAGGGTGTTACTGGTAAGACCACCAGGTATAAATTAAAAAAAGCCTGAATAAAGAAAATGTATGCATTCACCACATCTAAAGAGTGTTAAGCTGCAATATATTACCCATTTACTCTTTATTTAGATATACCTTAGGGGTCTATTCACGAAGCTGCCGAGGGCAGCCGAGTGAATGACCGATCTGAAGTGAAGTGAGCCGAACACTGTTCGGCTATTCACTTCAGGCTGGTACGGCTAATTTCAGCCGTACATCGGCTTAAATCAGCCATACATCGGCTTGCTTCGGGTCTGCCGAACATGCTCAACATGTTCGGCCGACCCGAAGTGCAGAAGGAGTTCGACTCAGCCGATCCAACATCTGGATCGGCTGAGCCGAACCTCCGGCAGGCTTCTCACTGCTGTTCGGGCTATTCTGAAAGATCCCGAACAGCAGTGAGAGAATAGCCGAATGCCGCCGAGCGGCATTTGGCTCGGCTGTTCTGCTCGGTCCCTCAGAGGCACCGAGCAGAACAGAAAAAGAGTGAAAAAAGTAGAAAAAAGTTAATAGAAAACGATTGTGCAGAGCTAGCAGTGACAGCTAGCTCCGCCCAATAGTTT
>NW_017306971.1:330684-333451 GCF_000935625.1 Nanorana parkeri
TCCCTCAGAGGCACCGAGCAGAACAGAAAAAGAGTGAAAAAAGTAGAAAAAAGTTAATAGAAAACGATTGTGCAGAGCTAGCAGTGACAGCTAGCTCCGCCCAATAGTTTTCTATTGTCTGGCGGCTCTGCTGCTGTAAAAAAAAAAGAAAAAAAGAACTCTCCCGGGCGCTCTGGGAGCCTCCCGCTCCCGGCCGCCCAGGAGAGAAACATTGATGTGTCTTTTTTTCTTTATTCTGACACGATCGATGTCAGAATAGAAAAAAAAAAAATGATTTTCCCATTGAAAAGCATTGGGACATTACTATTGGCTATTTCAATTTGCAATAGCCAATAGTAAACTAGCATTGTTCCCGCCCTCTGCTGATGGACCTGATGGGGAACTGCAGCAGAGGGCGGGTACAATGCCAAGGAGAGTGCTTCTCTCCTTGGCGGCCCGGGAGCAGGAGACTCCCGGTGCACCAGGGAGAGTTAGCTGTTTGGAGATCTGTGTCCCTGGTTAGCAGGTAACCAGGGACGCTGATCTCATACGGGCTATTGTGAATAGCCCGTACAGCACCCCTTCGGTTCTACTGAACCGAAGGGGTACTGGGGCCGAAGCTAGCCGAAGGATCGGCCGAAGCTACGGCCAGATCCTTCGGCAGCTTGGTGAATAGACCCCTTAGTGTTATTAATTAGATTAAGGTTACGGTTAGATTTAAGGGTTAGAAGAGAAGGTTAGACATTGGTGTAAGGTTAAATTAAATGTTAAAAGTTAATTTTAAGGGTAATGATGAAGGTCAAAGTAAAGGTGAGGTTAAAGGTTATTTATCAGGTTTAGGTCAAAGCAGATATTTCAGCTCTGTTCTCTACCCCCTTCCAGAACTTCCCTACACCTATTTTTTTTAGATTCCTTACACAAATTATTTAATGAAATCTATCATCTTGTCAGTCCATCTGTGATTTGATTCCACCTTTATTTCTATCATCCATCTATACCTACTTTCTGTGTTAGTTACATAGTTAGGCAGGTTGAAAAAGGACAAGCTCATGGAGTTCAAATAAAAAAAAATGAATACATAAATAAACTGAACATCTCCATATACAGAACCCTATAGCCACAGTTGAGCCAGAGGATTGAAAAAAAAACACTGTAAAAGGCATAGTCCAATTTTCTGCTACAGGGGAAAAATCTGATCCCTTAAGGTAATCAAATATTTTGTGCATCAACAATCTCTGTTGTTATTACTTATGAATGTTAATAGCCATTTATATTTCATACATTTGGAGGTACATCTAAAAAAAAAAACAATAATCTGAGCTGGCTAGAACTAGTTCCTGAGGGTGTGTATTCAACACTTTTATAGCTCTTTCTGTGAAGAAGCATTTCCATATATGGAAGGTAAACCTCTTTTTCTCAACATGCAAAGAGTGTCCCCTTGTCCATTGCAATGATAGCTACACCAATGCTTTGTCTGCTCTTAAAAAGCTTCATAACGGTGTGCTACTATGCTTTTATTGTTATTGTGTAACCTATAGCAGTGAATAAGAAAGGATTTATGTTACAAGCTACTTCCCTTTCTAAAGGTCTTATAAAACAGCATTGCTCTTAAAAAAGACACATGATTCCAGTTGTACATTATTATTATTATTATTATTATTATTATAAGCACATGATTTTGCTGTGTCTTACATTATACAGTATTGAATCTTAAAACTGTTCATAAATTGAAAAGTGGCCAATGCCATATACATCTGGATTTGCACAGTTCTAAGTAATACAGGGTGTTAGTTGATTCATATATTTGTTTAGCTTACTGCTTCTCATTTGTGATGTTAAAAAACCAAAAACACTAAAGATCACCAAACACTGAAGATTCAAAGACAATTTGCTGCTGGTGGTTAACAAATAGTAACTGTGTTGTATCTTACAACTTAGATTTGATTCTAGATTAATTAAACCATGTGATCTACAGCCACCGCCCCACCATGCATACACACATACACACACACACACACATACATGTCTAGTAGCAAAATAAAAGTGACATTACTGTGTTATACTTTTATTGTATAAGGTTGTAATTGCAAAAATAGTTTGTAGCTTTATTCTCAATTAAATATGTTAGCAAGCACCATCATACACCTGTCTATCTCTACTAGTAAAAGAAAATATAGCAATTACTTGGCAACAATAACAACAAATGTGGTATTGTACTTGCTACACAAATTATAGCATGTAATTATTTAATTGCATACTGCAAAAGCAACCCAGGTGTTTTTTTAGGGCAGACAATGCAATATTCTCCATTGATCAGGTCAATTACCTGGCCTCCACCCGATGGAGTATGAATTTCACTTGCTGAAGACAAAGCTTAAGACAGAAAGACCCACGAACAAACAACAATTGCAGACTGCAGCTGGAAAGGCCTGGCAAAGCATCATAAAGGAGGAAACCCAGTGTTTTGTGATGTCCATGCATTCCAGACTTCACGCACGCATTGCCTGCAAAGGATTCTTGACAAAGTACTAAAAATTTACATTTTATTTATGATTGTGTTAATTTATCTAAAATAATGGGACTGCATTTGGAAATGGTTGCAATTCTTAAATGTTTCATAAGATATTTTAGTTTAGCCAATTGAATTAAATATGAAAGCCTGCACTTCAATTGTATCTAAGTTGTTTCATCTCATATCCATTGTGGTGGCGTACAGAGACAGAATTATGAAAAATCTGTCAGTGTCCAACTATTTCAAGACCTAACTGTGTGTATATATGTGTATATA
>NW_017306971.1:333939-335108 GCF_000935625.1 Nanorana parkeri
TATATATATATATATACACACACACACATATATATATATGTATGTACTGTATGTATGTATGTGTGTGTGTGTGCGCGCATGTAACTATTCCAATAATTACTTATTTTCGGATTATGGGGCTTAGTCACTAAGGTACCAAAGGTAGCTGAGGGAATAACCAAACCGAAGCTGGATCAGCTGAGGCGAACATTCGGCAGTTCATTCCCTGCTGTTCACCCCTATTCTTAACTGAACCGGGATCGAACAGCAGAGAGTGAATAGCTAAATGCTCAGCTCAGCATTTGGCTAGTCATTCTGTTTGCTACCTCAGAGGTAGTGAACAGAATGAAAAATGTAATTGTAAAAAAAAAGCAGGGTCCCCCTCCAAAATTATACCAGACCCTTTAAGTCTGGTAGGAATGTTAGAGGTGGGGCTCCCCTACCAAGTCATTCCAGACCCTTTAGGTATGACTAAAGGGAAAAGCACCCTCCCAATGTCAAGAGTCTGGTATGGAATTTTCAGGGACACCCCATTGTTGTTACCATTTTGTTGGGTGTCAGGGTCCCCCTTAAAATTCCTGGTATGAATTTATAGGGAAATCCCATGCTTTTAATTACCTTGGGGTGCCTCCTAACATTCATACCAGACCTAAAGAGTCTGATATGCTTTGGGAGGGAGACCTCATGCTGTTTTTTAAATCTATTTTTTAACAGGTTGAAAGGATTCAGTGCGCTCCGGTGGACCATTTTCCAAGCTGTGTGTTTGGCTTTGTCGAGCCAATGCATGTGCATTCGGCTCAGCTGTTTATTTTCTTCAGCTGCTGTAGGCGCTATTGAGACTAGCCGAACTGAAGGGTTTCTGCAGCCGAAGCGAGCTGAAGGATTAGCCAAACATTCACCTAAATTCTAAAGCTCTTTACTGGATAACCCCCTATGTGATCAATTTTCTAAAGTACTAGGGTCTGTTTAATTAGCAAAATGACTGTTTCCTGAGTAAATAAAGTAGGCTGTTTTTACTTCATTAGGACAATGAACCAATTGCAAATAAATACAATTTAACCATATTAACTAGCATTCACTTTCCTGCTGGCATATTATCATAATGTGTTATGATGGCTTAATGACATTTAAATAGTAAACTTACATTTTTTTGCTATATAAATATATATAGTATATAGATACTATATATA
>NW_017306971.1:335420-339203 GCF_000935625.1 Nanorana parkeri
ATAAATATTATTCAGTTCTCGATCTTAACATTTCATAAACATGTGAACGTGTGTAGAAATGTGAAACTGTGATAGGCAATCAACAAGCAGTAAGAAGTACCTGCAACCATACCATTTTATATATGCTATATTTGATGTCATCTTTAATTATTTTGTAAAGATAGTATATAAATTACCAAGTAATGTGTATTAGAGAGAACTATTTAGATTAAAAAGGGAAATTCAAGTTAGGTGGAACAGCCTCTTTATCGAGACTCACAAAGATGTGCTTTTGGTAAATTGGTAAAGTGTTTGATCAAAGATTGAATCATTTTTGACATCAAAGAAAATGTGTTAAAAGAGAGACTCTGCAATGCAAATCAACCCTCAGATAAAATCCTCTATGTCAGGCAGGAGAAACTGTAAAAAAAAAGCTAGAAAAATATATGAAATTACCCTAGTCAGCCATTAATAGCCTAAATATGGCTAGCTCAAACTGTGGGAAAAAAGTGCTATAATTTACAGAATATAAAAAAAGTCCAGACCAAAGTAATTGTCAACACTCTCTGAGATGTATACCACAGCCCACACAATACAGTATATATATATATATATATATAAAAAATATATATATACACTGTAAATTCACCAAAACATACATTATTGAAGTTTTCTTCTAGCTCTGACATGTGCAAATACATGACTGGTGATTTAAAAGAAACTTGTAGTGAAAGAAACATGTATGCTACCACTACTGATTTACAGTAATTCCAAAAATGTGAATTGTCTGCCTGCCAAAATGATCCAATGGCTCAGAGTAACTATACATCCTGATCCACATACTTGTTACTTGAGGACTAGAGATAATTGGATCAACATGATTGGGGAATAGCATTAGCATATTCAGATGAGCTCAAAATGCAAATGTATCTCAGTAAAGGCTTCCTTTGAAATAAAAATAAATATGCAGCCATGGGTTAACACTGAGCAACATATTAGTTTGATCCTAGACCAGGGGTAGCCAAACTCCGGCCCTCCAGCTGTTGTGAAACTACAAATCCCATGATGCATCTCTCCCTGGGAGTCATGTCTGTGGCTGTGAGAATCCTGCAATTCCTCATGGGATTTGTAGTTCCACCACAGCTGGAGGGCCCGGAGTTTGGCTACCCCTGTCCTAGACAGATTTTTTAAAAATCTGCTATTTTAAAGGAGTTAAATTTGACTATACTATCAGCAAGAAAGGGTTTTCTTGTCCTGTAATTATAAGAAAAAAGAAAAAGTGGGTGTATTACTACATAAATATGAGCAGGTTTACTAAAAAGTTGGGTGGACTGATTTACATGAAATCCGGCATTTCTATTTACCGATGCTTCACTAGGATGTTAGACTTTATTATTAAAGACTCAATACATCAAGTTTATAAGGCCTTTGTCATTGTCATACCAGGGAATTCACATAATGGTATAAAATATTTGTAAAATAATAGAATATGTTTATACAAACTGCAATGCAATCAGAAAACAGATAAAATGACTTGAAACCTCAGGTAGGATACGCACACTAGGAAGTACAATCAGTGGTTTCTAGTGGAAACAAGCTTGCACATTACTGATGACAAAATAATTTACCAACTCAATTACTTCTTCACAGTTTCTCTCTTGTACAAATCCTTGCAGAGTATTTTTAGAGTCAGCTAATGAACCCCATCACTAGACGTTTACCACCTAACCTACAAGTGCAAGGACTTACCACCAGGAAAAGTTATTTGTAGTTAAGGATGCCTCAGATTTTAGTCCTTATCAGGTACTGTTTCATTCTATTTACCATGTGTCAATTTTGAGTGTTGCCACATGGTCAAAATAAAACAATCTATTAAGGCTTGGAGAATTTCTCTCTATAAGCATCCAGTGTTAGGCTGTTCTCCCATTTCACCTTTATTTGGAGTGTGATGAGTAAAGTAACCGAGTTCCTGCTTCAATAAAGGTTACTCAGCAAAGCTTGCAAAATTCAGCACAAATTTACTCTTTAAATGGGATCCCCTCTTACACTTCTACTGGCTTTGGAGAAGCAATGGGTTGCTATAGTGACCCACAGCCATACTATCAAAGACCTCACTTTGATCCCCAATCTAATTATCTTAGGTGCAAGTAGTGTTTACAGCTTGTGCAATGACTATCACCACATAGAGCTCTGTCCCTTTCTGTAAAGGCAGTGGGTAGGGCTCCTTGCCTGTTGTACTATATATCCTTTTATGAAAATTTCTGGTTATGAGTTACAGTGTTTTGATTTTAGATCTGGTGAATCAAATAAACAAATATATGTCTGAATTAAATTAGTACTAGTAAAAGAAAATCATATGCCAATTATTCTCCTATAACTCATCATTTTACAAATATAATATTTGTATGTATTTTTTATGCATAGCTGTATCTCTAGGGTTAGTTAACATTAGGCTAAAGGATATTCAAATATTAAGGCTACAATTTAAAGATAATCCAAATTTAAAAGCATTAGTATTAGAACAGAGGTTACCCACAGTTGTTGCCTTCTTAACCAGAATGTGTACTTCACCTTTTTGCCTTAAAAGCTGAGAACCAGTAAACAATTTTGAGCACACAGTACCATTTACATAAGTGACCTCTAGTAAAGCATATGCCACATCTAGTGGCTGTTGGTTACTGCAAAAATCATCCCTCCATTGATGCCAGATGCTCCCAACAGTGGTGATCTTTTATTGCAGCATTTGCCCTCCCCTTCCTGTCCCCTAATCCATGAACAAAACTCCTACTATTTCCACAGAATGGAAGATGTTCTGTGGATGGGCAAGAGTTGATCCAGTCATTCATCTACGTTCATCTATTGAGTCTTTCATGGGAGCCAGTAACTGTGATACACCAGATTGGACTAAACTAAAGTTAATTAACCCCTTCGTGATAGGAGACGTACACTGTACGTCCCGCCACGAAGTGCCTATATGACTGGCCACATACACTGTATGTGACGAGTTATTTAAGACTCTGTAATGCCGGTAACCGCTGATTCTCAGTGGTTACCAGTCATTAATGAATGCCTCAGTATTGAGGCATTCATTAATAAAATAGTTAAGCTTTTGTAAAAGCTTCTTTCTTTCATTTATGAAAGAATGAAGCCTTTACATACAAATACGGGAACGCTAAATAGCGATCCCGCAATTGTCAGCTGAAGATAGCAGAGAGGTAGCAGAGTGAGTCACCTCTCTGCTATTCGTTTTGACAGCTCGATAGACTGGCCCATGTTTATGATACATTTCAGGCACAGGGATATTACAATGTATATATGTGCCTGAAATGTATCACTTCTGATCGTCTGAGCAGTATCAAAGACCTTTAGTGAGATCTGCTTCTGACATGCTGTCAGGATCAGTCTCTAAGGTTATTATTAGCTGTTCCTGAGTTTGGAGCAGCCTAATAATATAAAAAAATTAAAAAAGTTAATTTATCAAGCAATAAACTGACAAAAAAAGTTTGTTTACACTATTTTGTGTACAAAGTGTAAAAAATAATAATAATAAAGTGTAAAAAAATTAGGAAAATAAAAATTATATTTAAATATATTTTTATGCTATAATTATTATTTTAAAAAATCTAAAACAATGAATAATAAGCCGTGTATAGACCGTGGTCAACGTATCCGCCCACCAGATATATCTCCTCAAACGGAGTTAGGTCCGTGCGTGGGGTAGGGGAGTTGGCTAGTTTGAGGAGGTAACTCTGGAGTTGGAGGCTCTGCCAGCGTAGAAGGGGAGGTGCAACCAGATTGGCCAAT
>NW_017306971.1:339415-348555 GCF_000935625.1 Nanorana parkeri
TATATTTTTATGCTATAATTATTATTTTAAAAAATCTAAAACAATGAATAATAATTAAAACTTGTGAAAAAAAATGATTCTCTGAAAGTCATGCTAACTCCTAAATAAAAAAATATTCCTTGCCTCCTTGAAGAAAGGTGCAATATTTTAAACTCACCTATCTTTCTGCATAACACAGATGCATGTCACAGATATTTTTTAAGGTAAAAGTTAAATTTTTTTTATTCTTTATTTTCAGTTTTCAGGTATGTAAAACAACAGTGCAGTACAGAAGAAGAGGTTGTACAGTAGTATACGAAAACAATGGACATAGCATATACACCCAGCGTATAGATAATATTTAACATTTCTACTGGATTCAAATGACTTTTAGACAGTGCGGATCGTATACAGGCACCTCCTCTTTTAGGTGGGGGCGCAACTACTAAGCTGTGGAATGGTCATGCTAACTCCTAAATAAAAAAAATATTCCTTGCCTCCTTGAAGAAAGGTGCAATATTTTAAACTCACCTATCTTTCTGCATAACACAGATGCATGTCACAGATATTTTTTAAGGTAAAAGTTAAAAGTTGTTACAGCAGATGCTTTGCATGGTGCATGTTTCCATGTTGGTGGTGGCAGCTATTGTTTGTGTGTGTAAAGCGTTAACTGCAGAGGAAAAGCTTTGCACAGGTTGAGATCAAAAGCACAAGCATTACATTCTGATGGCAGCAGTGATATTTACGACTGCCACCATCACACTCAGAGCCACCAATTAAGGTTTTGCAAATTTGAATGTAATAAGTAATACAGGAAGCAGAAAATTACACAGAACAATCAAAAGTAAGTATGTTCCCGTTCAGTGACCCTATGAGTTGTAACACAAATTTACTCCTTGGATTCTGGCTAGAGTGGATTACACAGCATTCACATTAATAGAAACTATCCCTACACTTATGATTGATTCTGCTAGTGAATTCATGTAAAAGTAACTGAACAATATGGTTCTTAAAGTCTAGTTCCCATATTGTCATATTTCCATTCCACCATTCAACAAGGATCCTCATAGTTAACATGAACAAAAATGATTAGGGATTTAAATGTAGGGAATTCACCCCACTGGGCCATATATCTGCCGATATGCCTTTTTTCTTCAGGTGTTAATGCTTATATAGCGAATCATTTCACAAGCTATTCAGTTGTGTAACAAATATAACACTGTTTTACTCTGGTTTTCTAAATTGTTGGCACTACTGCACTTTGCCCTGTCTCTTTTTAAAAAAAAATGCTACTTGCCTGACAGGTGTTAAGCTCTACTTCAGGCTGTTTTACCTGCCAGAGGATTTGTATATCTGCCCACCCACTTTTTTTTTTTCAAACTATTTTTATTTGATTTTTTTCCATATAAAACTACAAAAATAAAATGAAACACACATACTATCTGCAGGTTACAGAAAGGTGCATATCTGTATCTCTTATACATCATACATGTAAGATGCGTCCGGGTACTTGTGCTATCCGCTCCCCTGTCAAACAACTGCATATCAGGCACAAACATTATGGATTAACTGACTCTATTAGGATCTAGAGCTAGACCGAGTATCTTGCTGGTATGAGTTAAGTTAATCCTGCACCAGTCGCAAACTCCCCAGAGCATTCGACACCTCTGCCTCTAAATACCATTTAGTATATCTAAAGGGCTCAACCAGGTGGTTTATTTCCAATACCGTTAAGGTTTTCACAATGAAATGTTTCCATCTTTTGAAGAAGGATGAGGCCTGTTTATCCTTGTGCATTTCGGCCTCTAGTCTTTCCTTGGCCATTAACGCCGTCAAGTCCTTGATGATTTCCTGTATCTTGGGGGCTGATGGGACGTTCCAGTGTCTCGTGAGACATCTCCTAGCCACCAGGAGACAGATGTGCACCCAGTCCATTCCTTTGTATTTGGTCTGGCCTCGATTGCCCACCCACTTTTGAGGTCTACATAGCTCTGCCAAATTCAGGTAATGCCTGAAATACAACTTTAAATCAGAAAATGTAATCTTTATGTACATATCCAGGACAATGATTTTAACAAAAAGTCTAGTGAATGCAGCATGCATAATATCTTACTTTAAGTTTCTTTCAATAAATAGAGGAATAGTTACATTCTTGTAGGAACCAATTTCATAACAAGGATATGTTTGACTATGATAAACAGATAACATAGTCCATAAGCTATACTTTTAAAATCCTTGGGCCTGATAATCGTTCTGCTGTCTCTTGCTTTCTGCATGTTTCTTACCAACACCTGTGAATGCAGCTCATCTGTCTGACTTCTGGTAATACCTTTTACCATTCTGAGTGCTGCTGTAAAGGAGATTTCAAAAACAAATAATGTTATGTGTACTAATTGCATTGGAATATATTTCATAGTTTGTGAATAGACACACAATTGCATTTATCTGGTTGTTTTTCTCTGCCTGGAGTACAGATTTAATTTTGAATTTATCCAGGAATAATTCTGGATAATTCCTGTCTAAAGTATTAGATAGTTAACATGTGTGAATACAAACGTTATAATTTGCTTTTTAGCTAGAGATAAGTAGCTTTTTTTTTTTTTTAATTCTTTATTTTCAGTTTTCAGGTATGTAAAACAACAGTGCAGTACAGAAGAAGAGGTTGTACAGTAGTATACGAAAACAATGGACATAGCATATACACCCAGCGTATAGATAATATTTAACATTTCTACTGGATTCAAATGACTTTTAGACAGTGCGGATCGTATACAGGCACCTCCTCTTTTAGGTGGGGGCGCAACTACTAAGCTGTGGAATGGTCATGCTAACTCCGACTCAAATATGAGGGCATTGTAACTCGGAGTACGCTATGCCAGAGAGTAAGGAGACAGATAGAAAAAGATTCAGGACTAAGGTAGGGGGAGAGCAGGGATGTAAGTGGGGATGAAAATGGTTACCATAGGTGCAAGTTGGATAGGCGTTCAGCCGTGACCCGACAGGTGAGGGGGTAGTGTGATTCAGGACCTTTGCGACCAGGGCGACAGGCTATAGCTGAGGACACTTAGAATCATTTCCCTTCGGGCACGGAAGTGAGTCTCATTCTACCATGAGTGCCCCGTACTTCGGGGAATAGAGGTACTCTAGCCAATAGAACCATGTTTTCCGAAATTTGCTATCAGTGTGGTGTAGGGCTGCAGTGAGCTCCTTCATTACCCGCGTCTCGTCCACTTTCCGCAGCCACATTGTGACCGTAGGTGGGTTAGAGCTTTTCCACCGTAGTGGTATGCAGGCCCTGGCAGCATTTACTAAATGAATGAGTAGAGAAGCGCGGTATTTGGTCCGAGACAGGGTGGACTTGTGGAGCAACAGCGCGGCTGGATCCCCAGCCAGAGACATACCCGTCAAGTGTTTTATGATCCTTATGACCTCATCCGAGTAGACCAGAAGGCTAGGGCAGGACCAGAATGTGTGGAGGATGGTTCCCTCTGCCTGACCACATCTCCAGCATGTTGGTGGGGTTTGCGGGAACATTTTGTGTAGTCGAGTGGGTACAAAGTACCATCTGGTAAGTATCTTGTATCCAGTTTCCTGGGTAGCAGATGCAGTAGATGCCTTATGGGCAAAATGGAGTATATAGTCCTTTTGGTCTTGTGAGAAGGTGGTGGATAGATCTCTCTCGAATTTTGTTAGGAAGCTGGGATCGGAAGTATCGGGAGTTCGCACTAAGAGGGTATGAGCCGTGGATAGACCGTGGTCAACGTATCCGCCCACCAGATATATCTCCTCAAACGGAGTTAGGTCCGTGCGTGGGGTAGGGGAGTTGGCTAGTTTGAGGAGGTAACTCTGGAGTTGGAGGCTCTGCCAGCGTAGAAGGGGAGGTGCAACCAGATTGGCCAATGTCTCTAGGGTTACCCAATCTCGCCGAGGTAGGAAGTGTCCCTGTCTAAATTTGTTCGCTGTCACGAGGCGTAAGAAGGAGCCGTCTTCTATGCTGTGAGCAAAAGTGGGGTCTCCCACCACTGGGGTCAGCAGTGATGGGAACGCATTATCTGAGAGAACCTTGGGCGCCATTTTAAGTATGCGTATTGTGGTTCCTATTAGGGGATGTTGAAGGATTGCTCTAGACAAGGATTGTGTCGTCCACAGAAGGCCCGCCAGTGGCCGAGTGGAACTAGCCTGTTCAAGCTGCAACCACCGCTTGTCGGAGGAGACATTGCACCATTCAAATACCCTGGCCATGTGTTAGATGATAACGGATAGGGTCAGGGAATCCGATCCCACCCCGGGCTTTGGGGAGAGCTAGTAAGGATTTACTCAGTCTGTGTGAGCCATGTGCCCACAAAAAGGACATAAACTCCCTCCTAACCTGTTTCAGGAATGTCATTGGTATGTGTACTGGCAGGGTCTGGAACAAGTGTAGCAGGCGCGGGAGGACATTCATCTTGAGGACGCTGTTTCTCCCGAACCATGTACGTCCCAACCATTTGGCCAGGTCCTGACAGATTTCCGAGAGCAGAGGTGGGAAGTTCAGCTCGAAGACCTTATTCACCCGGGCGGGCAAGTTGGTCCCTAGGTAAGTGATATGAGAAGGGGGCCAGTGGAAGGGAAAAGCAGCCTGAAGACCTGCCAGCGTCGGCTGGGGTACTGTGAGGTTGAGAGCTTCTGACTTCTGGAAGTTTATTTTAAAGTGTGATAGTCCCCCATACCGCTCTAGTTCAGTCATCCGGTTTGGGAGTGATATCGTGGGGTTGGTTAGGATAAATAACAGATCGTCGGCATACCCCGCTATTTTGTGGGTCTTGTGGCCTGTGAGTAAGCCCGTGATGTCCGGATTGTTTCTAATTCTACAGAGGAGGGGTTCTAGTGAGAGAATAAAAAGCAATGGGGAGAGTGGGCATCCCTGTCTAGTGCCATTCGAAAGGGAGAAGTGGTCGGAGTACGTCCCATTGGTCCGCACTCGGGCCGAGGGTATGGAGTATATGGATTCCACCCACCGGCACAAGTTGTTGCCGAAGCCCATAGCCTGAAGTGTAGCCAGTAGGAACGACCAGTTCACCCGGTCGAACACCTTTTCTGCGTCAGTGGACAAGAGTATAGTGGGAATACGTTTCTCTGTGGCTAAGTGAATCGCGTTAAGTACTCTAACCGTGTTATCCTTGGCCTCTCGGCCGGGCAGAAAGCCGATCTGGTCGGTGAAGATACGTTTGCTTACACTTTGCAGAAGGCGGTTAGCAAGGATCTTCGAGAATAACTTCAGGTCCACATTGAGTAGAGAGATCGGGCGGAAGCTAGTGCATAGGGAGGGGTCCTTCCCCTCCTTGGGGATGACTGTGATAATGGCCCAGAGGGAGTCAGCCAGGAAAGAGTGTCCGGCAAGTAAGGAATTATATGCCTGTAGGAACGGCGTGGTCAGCTGGTCACTGAAAGCACTATAGTATCGCAGTTTAAGAGCTGTTTGCTATTCCTCAGCCGTGATAGGCATGTCTAGTGCCTCGGCCTCCTCAGATGACAATGTGGGGAGGTTTGACTGCGTGAGGTAAGACTGGATTTTGGCCAGGCATCTGGCGGTTAAGTCTGGGGGTCTGTGGGGTCTCCAAATTGTACAGTTCCAAAAAGAAGTCCCTAAACCGGGCCGCCACTGCCTCCGAGCTGGAGAGCACGCAACCGTCCCTCCCCGCTATGGATGGAATATAAGTCTGTGCCCTGGCGTCTCTAAGTGCCAGAGCCAAGGACCTGCTGGGCTTATTACCGTACTCATAATACGTTCTCCGAACCCGCACCTGTCTAGCTTTGATCTTGCCAAGTAGCAAGTCTTCCAGCTTTTGGCGTTGCGTCCATAGTTCGGCTTCCACGGCCAAAGCTAAAGTTTGCTTGTGGCGGATTTCTAACTGATGAATTTGGGTCAGTAGGGTGGAGATGGTTTCTAGCCGCTCACGTTTGGCCCTGGAGGCATGTGAAATAAAGGTGCCCCTCGTACAACATTTGTGGGCTTCCCAGATGGACAAGGGAGGGGAGTCTGGCGATTGGTTCTGTTGAAAGAAATGGGTAAGTTCCTGACTGATGTGGGTCATCAAGAGGGGGTCGTCCAGTAGGAGATCATTTAGCTGCCAGTGCCACTGCCTAGGGCCCTCAGTATGGAGGAACATACTCAGTAGAACCGGAGCGTGGTCAGAGATCGTGAGAACGTCTATGGAGGTATGGCGGAGTCTGTGCAAGTCCCTTTGCCTGATCAGGAAGTAGTCTATTCTCGAATAAGTACGGTGTGCGGTGGAGTAGAATGAGTAGTCGCATTCTCGCGCGCGTGCATGAGGCGCCACACATCTACCAGCTGCTCCGTGTGAAGAGTCTTACATAGACGGCGGAGGAAAGAGTAAGATAGATGTGAGGCGTCTCTAGAAACATCAAGCTGGGGATCCAGGGCAACGTTGAAGTTCCCTCCCATGATAAGAATCCCCTCGACGAAGTCGGACAAAGCGAGGAAGCAGTCCTCTAAGAATGAAATTCGGTCGGAGTTGGGGGCGTACACGTTGACCATGGTGACCGAGGCACCACAAAAACGCCCCTTTACAAAAATGTATCTGCCCTCGGTATCACACTCTGTAGCAATATGTTGCCAACCCGAGGACCTGGCCACCAACACACTGACCCCCTTTGCCTTGGCAGTAGGGGAGGAGCTATGGTATGTAAACGGAAAGTGAAAATCGGAGAGTCTGGGTATGCAGTCTGATCTGAAGTGGGTCTCCTGCAAAAAAGCTACCTGTACCCTGTGTCTCCTCAAGTCCCCCAGCACTCTTGACCGCTTTTCGGGTATGTTGAGACCCTTCACATTCCAGGAAAGGAATTTTGTCGGCTGAGCGTCCGCCCCGTCACTCACCTCTTCGGCCATGCCCACTGATAGTAAGGGGAGAGGGGGGGAGGTAAAGGAAGAGAGGTGAGGGGGGGTGGATAGGGGGTGAAAGGAAAGAGGGCGAAGTAAGGGTATGAGAAAAGAAGAGGAAGGGAAGCACCTGCCTGACAGGGCAGTCAGCAGGAAGAAGCTGGAAGGTAGGAAGGGGGAGTCAGACACCTCTCAATGGTATGAGGACCGATTTGAAAGGGAGAGAAACAGAAGAGGAAAAAATTACGGTATGGTGCAAAAAACACAATCGAACAGAAGGTAAACAATTCTGATTAATCAAAACAAAATTTTCTATAACAACCCTCAACGCAGGCCGCGAAGAGGGAACCTATGTGGAGTAGTGTAAAACAATGGAACATAGTGAGATGCTCCCTGTAGTACCCACTCAAGTAAGCTATCCCATAGCAAAACATAGGAACAAGTAGAAAACATTGGAACTAATAGGTTAGCGGCCCCTCTTCATGCAACATCATAGGCATGGCTGACCCCAGTTGTGTTGCTGCAACCTCCAAAAGCTATCCCATCCCAGTAGGCACCAGTGCCAGCATTTATGGACTCTATATCCCTCCATAGACGTCAGTGGTCACGGAGCAGGACTCTACACCCACGATACCCGCTACCTCCCCCAGAGAGTGGTCCCTATTTCGGTGATCATGCAGCGAGAGCACCCACAAGCTTCTCTCCAGTCCGCCAGGGCACGTCCCAACTAAGAGGACAGGAGAGGGGAGTTGGCGGGGAGAGGACAGGAATGGGGGGGAGCGGGGGGGAGGGACTCCTTGCTGTCCTGTCCTGGCTCCGTTCCTTTTCGACCGGAGCTCTGCAGTTCTGAGCTCCGTTCTCTGCAGTAAGGTCTGCAGACCTTACTAATCCATCCTTGCGAACGGGGCTCAGAACTGTCAGAGCTCCGGTGATCGATCGAAAGTAACGGAGCCAGGACAGGACAGCAAGGAGCGGCTGCTCTCATCCGTGCAGACCCGTGACCGCGTGCCTGACTGAATTTCCACTGCCTGTAAGGGTACCTGTGCAGGTGTGGGGTCACCTGCCCCGGGATCCCTGACAAACCCCCTCAATCTCCCTTCTCAGTGTCCCCTCCACCTGCTGTGCTAGGTGGTGTACGTCCTCCTTGGTGGCCAGGGAGTGCAGCAGAGCCCTGATGTCTTCCCCTAAAACTGAGGCCAGTATAGGTGACAGCTGTGGGGCTGGGGCCGCTGGCTGTGTAGCGGTGTCAGGCAGCCTTGGTGAGCGGATAGGGGATCGGGCACAGGCCGAGTGATCAGCATGATGGGGGGCTGCCTCCAGTGCGGACTGACCTGGCTGAGGGAGTCCTTCCATGCGGTAGGCAAGATGGCCGCTCGATTCCATCCGTGCAGAGGAGGCCGCCGAAGTTCGTGGTGCCGCCGGCGAAAAGTATCCGGGAATAGTCCACCGGGAGGTCTTCATACAGGATCGGTAAGTCTCCGGTTGCCAATCATGGGGACCAGAGTGAATATTCTGCAGTTAGTCAGCTGTAATGGGTATGTGAGGGAGCAGAGCTCGGCACACTCACGTCTCTACGGCTCCATTGCTTGGCCACGCCCCGAGATAAGTAGCTTTTAAACAAGGCCATTCCATGTTGCCACACTAACTTAGAATATGAACTTAAACCATTAAACTCCTCGATTTAAGGGTTTATGAATTATTTAGACATTTAAAAAAACATTTTATCCTTACTACAAAATACTTTTTTTGTCTGAAACACAACCTATTATAATTTAAAATATCTACAATGCAGTTTAGGAATTCTTTGGGCATTTCAGCATCCCTCTGTTATTTTGATCTAAAGTGTAATCATCACCTCAAAATAATCTTTCTGTCTGAACATATCCTATTATAATTTTAGAAAATCTACAATGCTGTATATGAAAAAAGTTACATTTCATGGTGTCCTATCACTTCCAACCACATGTGAATACATTTAAATATTTGCTTCATTATTTCAGCATGTCTTAGCTATATCGGTCTAAACTAGTTCACTTCCTATATTGATTTTTTCCTATATATGTTGTGCTGTCAATTTTCATAATATAATAGATGGGTTGCACACGCATATAGCATGTGAAAGTGTCAGGTCCTGCATGGCATATTAGTGAACCTCTTTAATGATTACAACAACATGTAATGATTTTACAATTTGTTGCCTTAATAATATATATTCCTGTTATTAACTGATATTGAAATACAGCTTTCTTCATTATTGTTGTACATATATACTGTATATATA
>NW_017306971.1:348623-353026 GCF_000935625.1 Nanorana parkeri
TGCAGTAATCTCATCTTTTTTATGATTTTATGAATTAGTTGTTTTATTTTATGTGAAACAAAAAAGATTACACATTTCTCAGCCAGCCTATCATATATTAATGTCTTATCATATATTAATGACTTTAATGTAGGTAGCACATTGCTCCTCTGAGAACTTTTTATTTCTGGGACCAGCCTGCTACTAATAGCATCTGGTCCTGCAGAGGGTATTGGCAGACAATCTCTGTGGTTTATGTTTACGCAATTATTATTAGTAAAGCTCTGAGACAGAGTAGCATATTGAAGCTTTGGGTCCCTTATAGAGCATCAAGAACCAATCTGTTGGGTCCCCGATCATGTGATTATTTTAAATTAAAATTGATGTTCATTTTTTGGATCACCAAGAAAAACTAGAACAAAGAAACAACAGTATTACAATATATCCCTCATTAAATACACAAGATTTCAGTTTTTCACAGCAGTGCTATTGTGAGATTAATTGTAGTAAACACATTTTGAAATGCAAATGTATTCATTGTAGGCCCTATAAAAAAATTCAAGCAGTGGGTAAAGTGTATGTTTTGTTTTTCCCATAATAGGAAGTAATTGTTCTTAGAGTTTTGAGGCACCCTTCCACAGTTTTGTGCAGGGCCATGCTGGGTTGGTTGCCACACTAGACTGTAGCACTGACTGTGCCCACACACGCAGTCAGCTCAGTGATTCTGAACCTGTTAAAAGTGCAGGCTCCATGTCACTGAGGAAATGTCTCTGCCCTGCCCCTGTCACATAGGCAGACACAGTGGCCAACAGCATTGTACTCAGTGCATTGTTAAGAGGCTTCATGTCACTGAAGAAGCTCAGCCTGCCTGCCTTTGTAAAAGTTGCAGTTGATGGGCAGGGAGCTCAATAATACTCTGTCTGTTATGGTATCAGGCTCAGCATTAGAGCTGCACTGAGATTGCAGTGTTTGTTATGGATACCCTGGCCTCAGTGTTGCCCCCACTATGCCTTCATGATTGCTGCCTAAGGTTGCCTGGTTTTGTGTTGTGTGTACCAAGTGACATCTTGATGAAAAATGTCCATTTTCATTTAATTTTTTTAATTTTTCACATTTAATTTTTGTACATTTGTGTATTTTCCCTAAACATTGAATAAAATCATGTTTTTAATATACTTTTCCACAAAAATAAGGGTCTATAAAGTGTTTTTCATTGGAAATACATTATGGTGTCAAAAAATGAACAAAGGCAGTAATGTAACCTAAAAGCCTAAATTACTTTTACTTTAGGTCCAATTAAAATGGCCATGCAACAAGAAAATCACATATCAGATGTTTCTATAAACATAGGAATAGGTCACTTTTTGCATTGGCCTCTTGAACACGCAAACTATTTACATCTGTTTGTTTTGTTTTGTGAGGCATCTTCAGGTTAAATTAGTGAAATGCCAGTTAAGCAATATACTCCTGTATGAATAATATAGGGTGCCTTATTCTAGTCATATACTGTTTATATTATTTGTTTAATGCCTAATAATTTGAACTTAGATAATAGTATAAAAAATGTACAATTACTTGAACTTTAAAATGTGAATACTTGTTTTATCAACCGTATACCTGTATAATATGTTTCCAGACAACATCCAGGTACCTGAAATTAGAAATAGGAAAAGAATGTTTGCCACACTATTACTTATTTAATACATTTTATGTATGAAACAGGCTAAAGAGTTATGTAAAGAGCATGAGTTGAACACAATTGTTTGTAAATTGTAAAAAAATATATTAAGGGTGGTTATCAAAACAGTCTATAACCTAGAAGTATCATATGTTCATAAATGAGCCTGAAAACACATCTTTATCTTTATTATTATTAATAATACTAATAATCTTTTTTTTAGTTGTGGACAGAGCGAGGAAGGAAATTGAATACATTTGGGGTTTTTTATGTATACTCCTTGTCAAAAATTGGCAGCAGTAAATTAGCCAGGGGTTTAAAACCAGACTGGCTGGAACATCTAATTTATTTTCACATGAGCTAATATTAGTGAATATACCAAACTCAGACCTACAGAGTAAACAACTGCAGAGGATAACATATTAGGCCCACCTTTGACCCATAATTAGAAAATGTTATTAACATGTTGTTGTAATATGCAGCTTCAGAATGTGTAAGTGGTGTAAACAGTTTTGCATGCTCTTTTTGTAGAGAACAATCTTGTCTGTCACAACTATCACATAATGGTTATGAATTGTTTGTCAGGGAATCCTCATTTCCTTTCTTGTCAGAAAAAATAAGAAAAAAGCTAATTAAAATTATAGTAAGAGAAAGGATTATACAAGTCTATCATTTTCTGATTTGAGATACAATAATTTCAGTTAGACACTTCAGACAAACATAATCTTCTCAGAGAAGTACATTTTAGTTTGTGCAAATAAAATCTTGTTGCTTCATTGATCAGACACTCTCAGACCCTAAAGCCAATTTCTTTTTTTTTCAAAAAGTGAAGAATTTTTTAACTCAGTGTTCTCACATAAAGGAAAACAAAAGCTAACTTTGCTTGTAATTTAATAGGCAAAATAATTCAGTTTTACATTCTTAGCTCATAGTATTGCAAACATGTTGAATGTTTGCTTGTGTGAACAGAAATATACATTATAATAAAGAGGCATTTTACTCTTTGATGTATTTCTCAGAAGACCTTTTAGCCTGGCAATGAGATCAACAATGGCACTGGCCACAGCTGTTTTTATCATTCCTGCCTCGCTAGGCCAATTGTCCTTTGCTGCCTACTTCTCCCAGCTTGCTATACAAATAATATTATTTTAAAAAGTTTATATACTATATATATAGTCTTACTTGTTCTTTAGTGTCACTAAACCCTTACTTACGCTGCATTTGTTTGCGTTTGCACTGGACCTAAGCGTAGGCAATGTTTTTCCACATGTCCAATCGCACTGCGGGCAAGCGGTGTGACTCCAGTGCCATTGACTTCAATGCACCGCCATACACCCTCCCTCCCCAGAACGAAGGGTGGATTTTAGAGTGCGATTACAGTGTGTTCCAGCAGCTACCGCTCTGAAACGCACCGCAATTGGTATGAACTAGTCCTAAAGAATGTCCACAGTCATGCAGCTGGTTTACTTTACCTTCTGCTGAATGACAAATATTTGTTTATTGGTGGTGAATATTCATGTAAATAAAAGCATTGGAGAACACATAAATATTTTAAACGGAATTTTATAGCATTACCATAGGTGCTTGTTATTCTTAATGGAATTTCAAAGTCTATATGCATATTCATTTTGCACATGAATGTGGATTAGTTAAAAGCAGTGAACCAAGACGTATTCAAAACATATTGAAGGTAGTAAACAAGTAAACAAGAAGTATTCATCGACTTAAAGATAACATAAAAAAACACAATCAGGTGCTTGTTGCCTGTAGTTGTAGTTCTCGCATAATATTTACAGTGCATGTCTTGGAAAAAAAACATTTCTAGCACTCTAACATTCAAAAAAAATAGTTACCCACCAAATGATACCAGCCACAAAGACTGGTATCACAAGAAGACTCTAAGCTTGCAGACTCCCTGGTATATTTATACCAGCCAAGTTCCTTCCATAATTGTGTGTCATTCAGTAGTGAGGTCTCATCACACAATGCCAGCCTGGTGTTAACAGGCAAAGGGAAATATAAAAATGGAAACATTGATATTAAAATTAACTTCAAAATCCAATTACAAATAATACTTTTTCTTTCTCTTTAAGACAGAGTGAGTATGGGTTAATGACACTTCCAGATTTTAAACACAATCTTTATCCCACTCAGGAGATTTTTCTGTCAGATTATATATGTGCAGAATATGGATCTTGGGTTTAGATATTCTTTAAGGGGAAAGGTTGGTTACATTTCTAAAAGACAAGATATCATACTAAAGGTTCAAGCCCAGGAATATTTGGCTCATAGTGTTAACATTTCAGTTTGTATCCATTAAAATATCAAACATTAGAACTGCAAAAATATACATTTTTAGAAAAGCAAAGTTTAAACTACTCTCCTCCACTTTTTTTACATAGATTTTTTTATTCAAGAGACACACACTATACAAATTCAACATTTTCCACCCATATGTGGTGGGAAATGATATGGCAAGACAGTAAATGTACATTGTTTCAGTTTGAACAGAAAAAAATGTAAACACAAATATAACTATTAATATGGATTTTTAAGTAATAATAAATGTTTGTGAGTGAAAGACCAAATTTACTTTTGTTGTTCCTGATCATTATGGTGTGGGCACTGGCATCATAGGAGACTTTGTCTTATTGAAATTAGATATTAGGAACTAAACTAAAGAGAAAAGGTGGCTAGCCAGAGCTCAGGGCTGGAATAATTTATTTGGGGGGTGGGGTTGAGAGGG
>NW_017306971.1:353061-359177 GCF_000935625.1 Nanorana parkeri
GGTTGGTGAAAGGCAGGGGAAGGCCCCATGTGGTGCTGGAATTTAGCATTCAGTAAAGGACTTTTAATCAGAGGTTAATTGAAAGTCATGCCAATGTTTTCCTTTATTTCTTATCTTAGCATCTGAGAGATGGTGTAGGTGCTTCCATCATTTGAATTTTGCTGACTGAGGAAATCAATTAACTGTAGGAAGGTGGGAGAGAGGGTCTTTTTTATCTATCTGGTATGCAAGCTCTGGTTGTGTTTACAAGCTGTATAATAAAGAAACTTTTGTATTGTTTTCTAGAAAGTGCATTGAGATGAAGGAGGTTCTGGGCCAGATTGTCAGTCAATGCAAATCCCATAGCTTTAATTGTCAGCCTTTTTATTTCTCCCCAGTAGGTTTGTCTGTATGCCCCAGTAGGTTTGTCTGTAAACCTAAAAAAACACTGCAACTGAATGGCAATCTTGCAATAAAGTCCATTTAAAGCTTCTAGTTTTTTTTCCTTTCAGAGTGATAAACAGGAGTTTTAAAGGCAATCTGACATATCAAATGTTTAAATACTAAAAGTAATTGACCTCATTCACCCTGCTAGACAAAGCTGGAAGGATGAAAGAGTTAGGGATAGTTGGAAAGAGCTTTCACATAATTCTCGAAGCTCTTGCAGATACAGCAATGCCCTGTCAATCTAAAGGGCTGTGGGCAGAGCTAGGTTTGGCTATTCACTCATTAGCTACCAACATTGGTAACATCAAAGCAGCTAAAGCAGTAGGAAGAGTCGCTACATTGCAATGATTTCACTGCAGAAGGAACAGCATTGTCACCCTATTAAAGGAAGTGCCTACCATATGTTTCTACTGGCAGAATCAACATACATTTACAAAATGTTGCACTGGGTACTGAAACAAAAAGTCTGGTTTTACTGACATGGGGAGCCAGCTGCATGTATATACTTTTGTAGATTATCTTTTATTCTACTTGAAATATTTAAATTAAAAAGTTAGGAAGTACCTATCTCATGGCAACTAAACTTTCAGGAATCAAAGGAAAGCAGCAGATATTAGGAAAAAGAAGTACACCTTTGTGATGGGAAAAGGAAGCCTTGATGGAAAGATATGAATGATACATTGAAGGAGCTAAACTGATCTGAAAGTACACTTGTTCTATGAGTTTTTAAACGTTGATTGAACTGAAAATGCATTACGGAAACAAAAGGGATGTCAAACAAATAAAAAAAAAAGATTGATAATGAAACTAAATTGCTTAGGGGGTTATTCACTAAGGCAGCCGAATGAATAACCGAACAGAAGTAAAGGGAGCCTAAGCTATTTAATGCAGCCCAGTATGGCTATTTTTAGCCATACATCAGCTGCATTTGGCCCGCTTCACTTTCCTATGGCTCAGCCGAACAGGCAATGCAACATCTGGCCAGCGCTGGAAGGACTTTGGAAAATGAGTAGAAGGAAGAAGCTGTTCGGATCAAGAGGGGGGGGGATTTTAACTTTAATGTCACTTTAATTCTTTTAATAACCCCTTCATGATGGGAGACGTACACTGTACATCCCGCCTTGAAATGTCCAAATGACTGGCCACGTACATTGTATGTGCCCAGTTATTTGCGGCTCTGTAATGCTGGTAACCGCTGATAGCGGTTACTATTCATTAATGGATGCCTCAGTATAGAGGCATCCATTAATGAAAGAGTTAAGCTGTTTCAGACACCCAATCCCTTTCAGGAATCGGGTGTCTGACAGTGAGAGCAGAGCGGCTTTTACTGATGTCACTGAGAGCTGGTATAGATCGGGAAATCGGGAAATCCTGAATATCTTCAAAAAAAATACAGCAAGTCCAGTTATATATACTTTTTATATTTATTTCATATATACTGTTTTTAATTTTGATCAGGCCACATATATGTTTCTGTATTGTTAAGAGGTTGATTTTGTACTGGTTGCCATGGGTTACTCCCAGTGCCCATCATTTTTAGATGTGCAGTCCCACTAAATTTATATGCAATTTTGTATAGGAACATTTTTGAAACCATGCGTGGGCTTTCAACCATGGCCAGAAGATTTAAAGGGACAAATATGAGGCTTTTTGGATAAGACAGCTACCTCCATATAAAATGGGGGGCACAAAACAGTCAAATAGTTAGTGTACTGGAAGCTCCTGTGGGGAACAAGTAGGGAAATATGACAAACTGTGTTGGAGAAATTAGGTTCAGTTAGGAAACTGTACTTCAATGCTGCTTGATAACTTTCTGGGCAATCAATCCCCTTGCTACCTTTTTTCCTATTATTTGAGGCTTTTTTTACTTTTTTATTTTGTTGTTAAATTGAGACCTGCTGTCACTTTTAGTTGCCCTCCCATCCATAGCAAACTTTTTTTGCTGCAAGATTTCACTTTATAAAAAACAAATGGGCTTTTGATTCTTGGGACATTTTATGCTGGATCTAAAGCTTGTGACGAAGGGATGGATGTTTCTCGAACCCTGAGTGTTAACCAAATGGTTAATCAATAGTTAACACAATGGAGAATTACAAGGTGCTGAATTACCAACTCCAAAAATAGTGTATTGTACATAGAAATTAAAACATAAAACTCCTACCGCTGTACTCTTTTTAAAACAATATACTCAGAAATTCAATTCTAAGTAAATTAATGCTATAATAGCATGGGAAATGGACTGTGGAACTCTTTAATGCCACTTCTATAATTCCTTATTAGAATCAGTCATTTTGGAGCTGGAAGTTTCATAGTACAGACATGAGAGCGGTTTGTTCTCCCAATGCAAAACTTTGACAGGACGTGGTATCATATTAGCCATGGAGCAGATTAATGATAGAATATTCAGTACAATAACTAAAGTAATTAAAGGATAGATGTTTGACACAGATGTTAACTCTAACTGTATGACATTTTGTTTCCTAAAGCAAAGTGTATCATGAACAATTTCAATTTTTACTCTAAAATACTGTTTTCAACTTTTTCTTTATTCTATTTTGCTGAAAATCTCCTTAAGCCTCTTTCAGCCACTTCTTTTCTAGACACACACACTCCAGTGTTCTTTACTAATCATTCCTCTGGACCAGTTTCCTGATAGTGACAACAATGACCTCACAATGTGTGTTGCTGAGGTCACTTGTATCCTTAATAAGGGGTGTCTGCAACAGGGTGACAATGCAAGTGCACAAATTGAATAGTTTTGTCACAGTAAGTGCCTGAACAAGAGCCTTCATGGAATGATTACCAGGTGTTCATTTAATGAACACTGCAGGTTTAGGAAAATGTAAAAAAAAACTTTGAAATTATATCAATATGTTAGGCCTTATTTTAGATGTTTAGGATTGGGTTTAGATTTACTTTAATGACTGTAGTGGAAATCATAGCAAGATTTTTTAGGCACAGGACCTCTTCATTGGGCTGATTACAAATAAAAGGGTGATGTCAAAAGCACACAGCCCTTTGAAGTGCTAACAAAGAAGAACTGTTTGTAAAAGCATTCTCACTAGGCAGCACATTTGATGAAAAACAACACGTATTCTTGATTAATGGGTAGCCACACTTATGGACCTTAAATTAAAATAAAGTTGAGTTTTATCTTAAGGATTCTGGGAGAAATGTTGGGAATTTTAATATACCCCAGCTGTCAATAGCATTCATCAAGCAAATGGTTTTGACCACTGCTTCTGAGAAAAAATATTTTTTCGAGGAGCTGTACCATGCAATACCATCTAACCAAGGCATTAGTACCAATAGGAATGGTAACTGCGCAATAAAAATGGTTAACCTGGCTTACGATTTTTTTCTAACCATTAAACCATTACAGCACCCACCTTAAATCACGCACAAGATCTTTTAATAATAGATGGAACAAAGAGTGACTGCTCCTTGGTCACAGACAAGCAAAACCATCACCCCATTGACTAGTGGGTATGCTACCTTAACAAGAGGCCAACACTTGCCCAGTTCTCCATCCAGGTGCTTGCTTGCCCAGTTTTCCATCCAGATGCTTGCTTGTCCATCCTCCTCCTGTTAAAACTTGTCACTTTTTCCAAGTTTGGAGAGATGTACTCTTTTTAAAAGAATCTTGGATGAGTGTTATTTATATCTCCCACTCCCAAGTCTAGAATAATTGATATACCACTACTATCAGAAGTAGCTGATACCTATCTAACACCGTCATACCAGACTACCATATGCTCACAAGAGACACATACATGTATATGTCCTTCTATTCTCTAATCTATGTCTTAACATTTTCTGTCCCATTAACTGCTCATGGTCCCTCCCTTATTTAGCATCAGCTTCTGTATCCACTAGCTACTGTTGCTAATGAAAGGAAAAGGCCATTTCTACATTACCGTCATCATTTTTTCCTCAATACTTTAAATATTTTTAAAATCCTTATTTCCTTACATGGCTGGAGTTCCAAACACAACACAAAAAAACAAATTTGGCAAAAACTTGCTTTTCATCTGTGATGTTTTTACCTGAAAGAACTGCATTAGTTTTATAGATGTGTTTGTTTGGTCACAGGACTTCCCCCTTTATTTGCTTGCTACTATATATCCTATACTGTTGTTGCCTTCACTATGGGGTCTATTCACGAAGCTGCCGAAGGATCTAGCCGTAGCTTCGGCCGATCCTTCGGCTAGCTTCGGCCCCAGGACCCCTTCGGTTCAGTAGAACCGAAGGGGTGCTGTATGGGCTATTCACAATTGCCCGTACAGCTCCCGAACGTGGCCGAGCGGCTTAGTTGAGATGAACGCATATGCATCGGCTCGGCTGAGCCGTGCTGAAAAACGCTCCGTGTTAGAATAAAGAAAAAAAAAAGAAAAAGCAGTATTTCTCTCCTGGGCAGCTGGGAGCGGAAGGCTCCCAGAGTGCCCGGCAGAGTTTTGTTTTTTTTGACGGCAGCAGAGCTGCCGGACAATAGGAAACTATTGCTAGCTAGCTCCGCCCAATCATTTTCTATTTACTTTTTTTAACTCTTTTTGTGTTCTGCTTGGTCCCTCTGAGGGGACCAAGCAGAAACATCCATCCCTTCGTCACAAGCTTTAGATCCAGCATAAAATGTCCCAGGAATCAAAAGCCCATTTGTTTTTTATAAAGTGAAATCTTGCAGAAAAAAAAAGTTTGCTATGGATGGGAGGGCAACTAAAAGTGACAGCAGGTCTCAATTTAACAACAAAATAAAAAAGTAAAAAAAGCCTCAAATAATAGGAAAAAAGGTAGCAAGGGGATTGATTGCCCAGAAAGTTATCAAGCAGCAGGAGTAGCCTGCCGGAGGTTCGGCTCAGCCGATCCAGATGTTGGATCGGCTAAGTCGAACTCCTTCTGCACTTCGGGTTGGCCAAACATCCTGAGCATGTTCGGCCGAACCGAAGCAATGTGAAGCAAGCCGATGTACGGCTGAAATCAGCCGTACCAGCCTGAAGTGAATAGCCGAACACTGTTCGGCTCACTTCACTTGGGGTCGGTTGTTCACTTGGCTGCCCTCGGCAGCTTAGTGAATAGACCCATATGTTTAATAAGATGAGTGGCTTTTGAGTTGTTGAAAGTATAATTTTTTTGATACATATTGTACATATACAGTAAAGCAAAATCCAATCCACTTCTTGCTTCATGCATACAAATAGTCTAATGGCATGACTTAAGCAATTGGTTAGGCTGGAAATGCCATGTTTTTATATGTAGAATTTTACATTTTGGTTACCTGCACTTTTTAAAAGAGTTATAAGGAGTTAATACTGTAATATGTCTGTGTTCTCCTTTTGTTAGATGTAAGATTTTTTGATACATACCAATCTCCTGTGATACGTGATGCCAAGTTGAAATATCTGACATCAGGAAATTATATCAGCAAATTTGTAAATACATTTTAAACCTGTTTTGTATCATATGTTTATTCATGACAAGATCACTTTATGGGGTCTATTTATAAATGTGTTCACAAGTTCAATATAACTTTCACTGAATGAACTGTAAATTCTGGTTGAAAGGTTTGTGAATCTTGTGGAATAACATTTAAAAATGTTTAATATAATTATTTTATATGCAATGAATAACTGTATATAATAGGCTTCTGATGGCTGTTTTGCTTTTGGTCATATATCTATCTATATATATATATA
>NW_017306971.1:360812-411467 GCF_000935625.1 Nanorana parkeri
TATATATCATGCTTTAATGCTTTACTTTGGGTATGTTTTGGGTTTTAAAAAAAGCTAGACATACATTAACCTTCTCAGTAGACACTTAGAATGCTTAAACTATAAGCAAATAAAAATATTAAAAAAGCAAATAGCATTTTTTTAGAAAATGTTTTAGTGTAGATGAGAAAAGTTATGAAATGTGCTGCCTGAAACTTGAATAAAACAACATTTAGGAATATGAATAGTGTAACTGGCTAATATTGAAATGTTTTGTATTTGTATAGCACAATGTAAAGAATAATTCAGAAGATCCTTACCTGCCTTACTGACAGTTGTTTGTCTCTTATAGGTCTCATCCGATTACAAGAGCTTATAAAAGCTCCATCGCGTTACAATTTAAGACTAAAAATCCGGCAATTACCACTTGACACAAAAGATGCCAAACCACTGCTAAAAGAGATGAAAAGAGGCAAAGAATTCCATGTTATCTTTGACTGTAGTCATGACATGGCAGCTGGCATACTTAAACAGGTAAAACAAATAAATAGCATGCTTATTTTTGTTAGCTAATAATTTGAATAATACATTTAAACTATATAATTAGTAAGGTTAAATTATAAAAGCTACAAAATAGTATACATTTACAGAGGAACTCCAGGAATTAACAAAATTAACCCTTGCAATGGGGCCACCTCTGCACTTCAAGGGTTAACAGATCATTTTGGTCAGGGGCTGGATTAAAGAAGGTATACTTAACTGAACCTTGATCCCACTTGGCTGCTAGATCAGTCCCTGCAGTCTCTTCTCCCCTGTGTACTGGTAGTCTAAGCCACACTGATGTCATTATGTCTAATTATGTCTAATGCAGGTCCATTTACCTGCATTAGACATGAGGATGGCGAGGGACAGGTGAGTATATCTTCTGTATTATGGCCCCAAAACAAGCAGTTAACCCTTGCAGTGTGGGGTAGCTCCACTGTAAGGGTTCATTTTGTTAATACCCTGTTTCCCCAAAAATAAGACCTAGCCCAAAAATAAGACCTAGTACTATTTTTGGGAATTGCTAAAATATAAGACCTACCTCGAAAGTAAGACCTAGTTGTGACCATTCCCAGGGCTGATGGTGGCATAAGGGGGAACTTGAAGAGCTGCGGGAGAGGCAGGAGAGAATCAGCAGTGCCAACGAAGCCATTGCTAGAGGAAGCAAGGCGGCACCGTATGGAGCAGAGCCGTGTAAGCCGATGCCTCCTCTATATCGCCTGCTCCTGTACCAGGCGGAGTATTACCAAAATGCACTCCGCCTGTGAGGAATCGATAGGGAAAGTGCGCTTTGCTCATTCTGGCCAGCGCATGGTTAGCAAATTGCTCTTGCAATGGTATGGCACCCCTGATTGCCCTGCTCACCATATTTTTTGTACATGAATAAGTGTGGATTGTTGTACATTAAAAAATTAAAAAAAATAAAACCTACCCTGAAAATAAGACCTAGTTTGGTTTTATGAGCCAAAAAATATATAAGACAGTGTCTTATTTTCGGGTTAACACGGTAGCTGGAGTCCCACTTTATTGCCAGAAACTATAATCATACCTTTACCAAAAAGCTTATTCTCCTTACTGTACACTTCAAATATCTAATCATGTTTAAGACAAATTTAATCTAATTTAACTATTCTCAATTTCACTGAGCTGCCAAGGTAGAAATTACTTGTTTAGTATGCTGATCCGTTATTTTTCTATTGCTGTAACTCCAAAACATTTAAATTAATAATATTAAATCAAAAGAAAAACCTAATATTTATTGACTATTGCTTTACAGACTTTACAATTTCTAGCCACTAACAGAACTATTCCCAGCTCCCAGATCCTAACTTAAGACACATAGGGGTTGATTTACTAAAGGCAAATAAGCTGTTTCCTTTGCAAGGTACTTTTTGCTTAGTGAATAAACTAAAGCTCCCCTGACTTCCACTATCCAATCATGTGCAGGCAAAAATACTGTTTTTTAAATTTTCCTTGCACGTGATTAGATATGTGGTGAATTTTCACCACATAAAATAAGAGAAGTGAAAATGGCCTTGCAAATTGAAAGTTCTCTTGCAAAGTGGTCAGTCTATTTGCCTTTAGTAAATCAACCACTTTATTTTTCCAACTTGTTTTAAGTTTGTTGGGTCCTTTATACTTGAAGGAGTTGCAACTTCAGTCCCTAGGACTGGTGAGCCTCCTGGCCTAGAAAAAGAGGCAATAAGGCAGTGATGATATTCAGTGGTTAAAGAAATTGTTTATTTTTGTGTTTCCACCTTCTCAGTTAAGTTTAGTTCTTTAGTTAAGATTTGGATGTCTCTAGATACCAAGCTTTGTTAAATGGGGCAATGGTTTGTTGTTGGAGAAAACATGTTTTACCTGTTTAGGAATAGATGATGCCCGTGGCTGCCTCTCAAGGAAAAACCCAAATATTCTAAGGTTGCCAACCCGGTTGAGCCTGAACAGCATGTCTAAGGGAAATGTATATGTAAACTGGCAGTTATTTAGTTTTAAGGTGTTTTTTATGTGTTCAAAGGAGACATACCTTGAACATTAAAATGATTAAAATATTTAATCCCACTCTGGCTTCACCACATAGCATCTACAAAATTGTACAATGTTGGTTAAGCTATAAAGTGGTCTTAAGTAAAACTTGAGCCCTTGCAGATTATGTTGAATCTACATAATTTTATTTTATCCTTTTCTAGTGGTGAGTTATTGTTGCAGTTATGAAGTGGAGCATAAATACTGTAATAGATTTTTCAGACCTTCTTATGATCCCTGTAAAGTCACTATCAGAACATGTGTACAAATGGATCTGGGCTATGGGGATAATAATGCACCCAGCTGCTGTGTTCAATTTGTATGAAATACACACAAATTAGCTCAATGAAATCCAATTTACACTGCGCTAAAGTGAATGATCTATATAATATGTGATTCAAATCTGACAAGTTTTGTCTAGGACGTACTTTTCTCAGAAACCACTACTTTCAAAAGTGGGATATAATAAAGTGATAAATATCTGCAAGAAAATAAAATCTCAACAAAGGTATAAACCCGTGATGTACACTGGTCGCATGCGAATAAAACAACAAACTATAAAGTATAAAATAAAATAGTAAATGTCCTTAAAAAATAAAGTGAAAAGTGATGATCAAAAAGTCAATATGTCTATATGTGAAGATTATATTGTTCCGTGCGTCTCAGTGCTCTCAGTGCTCCACGTGTATTAACAGAAAAGGTCCACACTCATCAGATAGCCTTTGTAAATTCGCTTGGGGTATATTCAATTGTTCAATTGGTCTGTCTCTCAACAATCCCTGTGAGAGACATTCGGCAGCACCATCTTCTCCGGCTCTATACAGATATAAAAGCCCCACACCTACTCCAATTCAGGTCTCCTCAGAAAGGAGGTCCAGAAAGCGACCAAAAATAGCTCAAAGGGAATAAATAGGGACATTCATAGTGCAGTATATCCAATAAAAAAACTTTATTAAAAGGTTAAAAATATTCACAAGAGTCAAGAAACAAATTGCATAAAAACACTGCACCAATGTGCTCCTTCTATGTACAGACTGGGGTTTAGTGATCTCAACGTACACCCACTCGTAGAAGTGGAGAAGTCGTGGGGCTTTTATATCTGTATAGAGCCGGAGAAGGTGGTGCTGTCGAACGTCTCTCACAGGGATTGTTGAGAGGCAGACCAACAATTGAATATACCCTAAGCAACTTTACAAAGGCTATCTGGTCAGTGCGCACCTTTTCTGTTAATACACGTGGAGCACTGAGATGCACGGAACATTATAATCTTCACATATGGACTAATTGACTTTTTGATTATCACTTTTCACTTCATTTGTTAAGGACTTTTCACTATCAGAACAACTGCTGTGTTTTCAACCAAGGGATTAAGCCAGGCAGCAACATTTATTAACCTAGTCACCAAGAAGTAATTCTGAAAATTCAGTTCTGAGAGGCCTTCCATATTCCTATGGGCATGTAAACTAAGTATGTTAATAGGTGACTCCTTCCCATTTAAGAATTTTATATTCCCTCCTAGAGTTTAGTGGGAGAGATTGCTACAGTTTGGCATCCATATTTATGAATTTTTTTACCTATTGAATTGGAGTGCACAATGGGTAGACTTCAGGCTGTGTTGACCCAGTGGTCCAATGTGAACAATTGGTTGCTTTTTAAGAGAATGTTTAGTTTTTCTGGGGTGTAAAATATTTTAGACATATAAATAGTTGACTAGAACTTTCCAAATTGTCTACTTATCTGTTCATGTTGATAAAGAATTTCACTGTGGTTAATAAAATCCTGCAATGTAAACTAGGGGGTGCTAAGTCATGGCGACAAGTAGTTTGTTGTTTTTCCCTGCACATTCAAAGATAAAGGCTGCTTGATAAAACAGGTTTTTTTGCATTGAATGTATTTCTTGAAGGTTAAATTCCCTACATTTTATTATTAAGGATTGACAATTTGCTTCAGTGGGATTGTTAGTGTATTCTTCTTTATCGCCAGTATATGTCATCTTTAAATTTATAGTAACTTGGTGTTGCTGCTAGCATTAGGGGTTGATGGATTTGATAAATTACTGCCTTGTTTGTGTCTTAAAGTGATATAATAGCTTACTAGCCACACTGGCTGTCTTTCAGTTTAGCTTTCAATATTGTTGCTGATCTCCCCCAGCAATATTTTGAACCTCTTCTACTGAGGTCAACACAGTAGGGTTCATTCTCCATAGATGGTCAGTCTGGGAATGAGCCACATTTAGGGTAACTTAAAAAATAAAATGGTCAGAAATAATTTGGGCTGTATGCACAATAACTTCAATACTGGGAAAGAGGTGCCCAGCTGTAAGAGCATAACACAATCATGACAGGGCTCTACACATCTTCATTTGATTGGCAGGAGGTAACAATTTTGATTGCAGAACTTCCAGCACCATAAGGGACAATGAATTACACCAGTCCTCTAGGAAAGATGCAGGGGAACAATCTATCTAGTAAAGGCTCTATGGTAAGATTACAATCTCCAAGGAACAGGATGGAAGAAGAGGGAACAGTTTATGTTCAGTATCTTTGAATATAATTCTGTCTAGTTGTGGAGGATTGTATATTGCTACAAGAATCATAAGCTTGTGGTATACTTTGAAGTGTAGCATAACAGGCCAGCTGACTTTTGAAGGAATACGTGAGACCAGTGCTACGACAATGACATCTGCCAAAGCGTATTTTCTTCTGACAAACTGCACTATAAAGCAAGCATAGTTAAAGCTGTTTTTGTTTATGCTTATAACAAAGCCTAAAACTCTTGCAGACTAATAAATCCAAACAAGCCCAGAGCCTCAGGCAAATGAGAGTATATATCTGTCAACACCAAATCAGATTTTGAAAAAATGAGATGTTAAAATAGATCTTGTTAAAACTAATAGATCCTTATTTAAAACAAGCTGATACATTAAGCACACATTTTAATTGTTTGCAAGAATATTTTATGTTTATTTATTGATCTGTTATATTCTGCAAAGATTTTGTGATTTAATGTGAGTCTTGAAATGCCATACACTCTAAATTCATATTTACACTATTACAGTACTTAAAATCCCCTGGAATGTTGTAAATATCTAAAACTATTTACTTACAAAAAACACTCAGGCTATTGTGAAAATGTATTGCTTAAAGCATTCCAGTATGCATTATTTATAAAGTTATTAATATTGCAGAGTCTAGCAGTGAGCAACCTTTCATTTAATTTTATTGTCAGCTAAAAGAAGTTGTTAGTGGCAGAAATATTTTTATTTTACATTCCTGGGGGTTTTGTTGAGATCTTCTCACTTTTGCAGCTGCTAACTTGTTCATTTTAACTTAAAGCAATAGTTATGTGTTTATTATTTCCCTTGTCATTATAAAACTAGAGAAACCCCTTGCAAAGCCATGTTTATTTTACTAGTAGCATTTAAAAGAGTTAGTGAATAGTGTAGTATTTTTGTTGGCTTGTATTTAAGGTATTACATGATAACTTCACTGGCCACAAAACATAACTCAAGTAATTTTTGGGAAAACTCCATTTCTGTGACTATGAAATTTTGTGGTGCCAACTTGCCTGTAAGTTCCATTTGCATATGTAGCGATTTTAGCATTTGTTTTTAAGCATAGACACTCATTTTATAGCTCAGTCAGTCAATTAATCAGTCAGTCAGAGTCAGTATAAGTGAGGTGAAAATGTAGCTTCCACAATATGATTTCATAATAACAATATTTGTGTTTTTTCCTTAAACAGTTGGTGGGAGGTTATGGTTGATTGCAACAGAAAGCAGGCGGCGTATATTAAGTTGTATTTAAAGACTTAAATAATACTCAAGTTCTGTATAGCTTTAAAAAAATGGCTCCATTACTATATAGTATAGATGCTTTTGCCAGGAGTGTTCCTAGCCTTTTTGCTGCTTGAGGCCAGGTTTAGAAAAAAATTAAATAAAACAGTGGCAGCTATGGCAATGTGCATTGTGATATGAAGCTGGGCTGGAGTTTACATCAAACAGAGCATGAGCGGCTGACTACCCGAGGTATGAGCCCCTTGCTGGTCTGCTCTGCATCAGTATGCATCTATGCATTCCTACACAACTTATATCAATGATTCATGGATTTTAGAGGCATTATCTTTGCACCAGAGTAGGGATGGGCTGCGCGTTCGAGTCGAACCTATGTTCGACTCGAACATAGCATGTTCTAACGTTCGCCGAACGGCGAACATTATGGGATGTCCGCGGTCTGTTCGACCGCGGGACATCCCACAATGCACTGCGTCGTCCGAAACGGTAAACCATATCGCCCAGGGCAGTACCTGGACCCCCATACACTTTTTATGGCCAATTACTTGCATATAAGGCTTCAAAATGGGGACATTTAATTTTCTGAGTTCTACCCCCATAGACTTGCATTGAGTTCTAAGTTCGAATTAGAACTTTTTCCATGTTCGAAGGTTCGAGTTAGAACCGAACACGGGGGTGTGTTCGGCTCATCCCTACACCAGAGCACACGTTATACAATGGGCACTCCTGTGCCTCAGTAAAAGTGACTCAATAAAGCATTTCTTGTAGGACCACCTTATTGTAGGTGTACTATTAAGCTGGTGTTTTAAGAATGCTATAATTTAGTGAATAGTGCACATAACAATGTGGTTTGCTGCTTCATGTATTTCATTTTTTATCTTCTAGGCATTAGCAATGGGAATGATGACAGAATATTACCATTATATATTTACCACCCTGGTAAGTAACAAAATATGGATTGTTTACTTAGTCATTCAAGATGTTTCTCATTGCAATTTCATGGGGTTGATTTACTAAAGTCAAATAAACTGTTCTCTTTGCAAGTAAATTTACACTTTACAGTACTAAGTTACCCTTAGCTTGGTGAATGTGGTAAAAATTTAACTTTGCAAAGAATACACAATCATGTGCAAGGAACATTTGAAAAAATAAACTGTATTTTTGCTTGCACATGATTGGGTGATGGAAGTCAGCATAGCTTCTCCTCATTCACTAGGCTAAGGGGAAACGTCCACTGCAAAATGCAAATTCCCTTGCAAAGTGAACAGCCTATTTGCTATTAGTAAATCAGCCCCCATGTCTCATTTCAATCACACATACATAAATGTTCACCTACTGTATATTTTAAAACTCTGTCTGTAGTCAGACGTCCTTAAAAAGTCTTAACTGAAAGGGTTCTACTGAATGCATGTGATGGATGTATCTCCAGCAATGCACAGTAAATTAAATATGATGCTGTTTAGGCAATACCTACATTTTGTTTCTCCCAAGTCTCTACAAAAGCCATGTTGACCTTTACAATACAAATTAACTGTGGGCTCGTTTGAGCAGGACCCTGTTCTCCTCCAGTGCCATGTTTTTATAGCTGTTTCATTTGAGATTTGGCATTTGCACAACTTTGTTTTATGTTATATAGCATTGCATAGAAAGTTTGCAAAATAAAAAGGATAAAAAAATATAAAGCATTAGTGAGTGCAGTCCCTTCAGTTCTAATTCACTTTGGTCTAAATGCAGAAAATATTTTAATAATAGGACATATATGGAACGTTTTATGTTCTGTTTTTATTGGCGTTTATGCTGACAGTATATGTGGAACATTGTACTGAATAAATGTACTGTAAATGTGAACATTGCACTGAATAGTTAAATAAAATGTATAAAACAAACAGGCAACAAAGGTATCATATGGACCTAGGAAAGGAGAAAATATTTTTCATGTCATAAATTTAGGAGCACACACTGTCCACAATCTTGCCAGTCAGTGAATATATGCTATATGTATACTGAATATATAAGGTACTCTAAGGTGAAATGAGTAGTAAGCTTATAAAATATCTAACTCTGTCAACTGAGTGCATTTTTAAATGTGAACTCAAGAGGTCAGTTTAACACAGTTTAAAAGACAACTTTGTACAAAACATAAATTCAGTGATACCTATAGGAGGTGAAATACTATTTGGATGTGTTTGCTCTTTGTTTTGACTGCACACTAGACATGTAACCCCTTCAAAAAATGTGTTTTGTTTTGGATCAATTCAGTTTTTTTTATTTTTTATCTGATTGGCCAGAGAACAGTCACATGTCTGACCTAAATTTGGACGGTTCTGAATTTGTCAAAACATTCCGATTTGTTCGCATCCCAACGCGTTGAAATTCAAAAATTTTGTATACATTCAAATGTCCAGCTTTAACAAAATTTGTATGAATATCCATTCAGAACAAAACAAAATGTACATGTCTACTGCACACAAACAATGTAATGTTCATTATAGCCTGTAGAAGGGACCTGTTTTGTCTTTTATGATTCAGGCAGCTGCCCACTCATTGATCACCTTAGTCATGTAACAGGGTTAAATTAAGACTAATGTCTATCAAGTTTAGTTCAGTTCAATAATATTATAATATGTTATACATTTTATCCAAAAAGAAAAACTATACCCAGAATTGTGGCAACTGCCATTTTGTTCTCCGGAGGTGAATTCCAATATCTGCAGCTGGAAATTGTATTTTTATTATTAAAGACATTTAATCCCTATATAGGATAACTTTACAACCTCTTCTGACAAATGTTTCTTAAACTTAACTCCACTGGCCACCCTTACAATGGATTATTAATTTGCTTAACCTTTTAAGATCTGCACTAATTATTATAACCAGGGTTGAAAAATCCACTCTTCTGTGACGAGAGGACGGTGGAGCCCGACGAGCAGCATCCCGACCGGCTGTTGTAATTACACGGCCGGCCGGGAGCTTAACACAGTCAAACGATCGAACGTCTCTAGAGACGCTCGATCGCTTGTATTAGCAGCTGTCACTGCCGTTGCCGGTCCAAAAGTCCCCACCCCCCACATACACACGCAGATATGCGTTGGGTGCGCCTACGTGCGAAAACGACGATTGGACTACTGTGCCGCACATGTTACATATCGCCGCGGAGTGAGAGCAATAATTTTAGAGCCATTAATCACTGATGACATTAAACTGATGAAATGTTTAAGGTGATGCAATCATTGACATGAGCAATGTTAGGCATCGGGTAAAGTAGTTTAAAAAGGAAAAATTGAAATTTATGACAAGGCAACGAATGGTGCCATTCAAGCTCTTCTCATCCAAAGAAATTCCAATCTGTAGAATTTTTCCAAATTGGATTTGAGGCCTGGGTAAAATTATGGTACAAATGCAGTGAATGTGATGGGGACTATGTGTCAGGGGGTAACCCTGAGTAGAGGTAATTAAAGGCTAACTGTATGTATGTTCATTGTTTACATCTCTGCATAATTAGAGTGATAACAAAGTCAAAAGGTTTTTAAGGTTGCTCAGATTCTGATGAAATCACTTACAATCAATGCTGCTCCTTGATGTTTAAAAGTTTTAGTTTCCTGCACAATCAGCTGTTCACCTAAGCCTTGCCCCTTATATGCTGTTTTAGGGTGGCTCCTTTCCCTTGCAGGGTCCTATGAAGCCACCCTTGTGTGTGCTAGTAAGCTGTGTGTGTCTCCATAAACACACATTCACAGCAGGGCAAGCCACTCTACTACCCCTGCTTTCCTCTCCTTCTCGCCTACCTTCTCCAACCTAATAGATGGACAGTTGTTGCAGTCAGCTGCTTGGAAACATGATTGATGACAGTAAATGCTTGGGCAAAAAATTTAAAGAAAAACTTTGCTAGGCAATGTATATTTGTCGGCTTGGGATTCGTGATATAATGTTTTTTATATATATATATATATATATATATATATATATATATTGTGAGATTTAGCTTCCAATGGTAGCGCATTAAACGATAAATTGCATGCAGGTGTACCAGGAGGTAGTCTACTCCTCCTTATAAGGTGCAGGGATGCACTGGAGGCCCAGCAACCAAAAATGCACGCTGGGACCCCTAGTGCGTCCCCACATCCAAAATAGTCAAACTAGAAAAACATGGTACCTGCATGAATCTATAACCAGCCTTTATGGCAGGGCTGGCATTTACCATTCTCAGCCTAATTTGAAATTTCACCTAAAAAAAAAAGGGGTGCGTGTTACTGTAAGGAAAGAATACATATTTTAAATAGAAAATATATATATATATATATATATATATATGTGTGTGTGTACCTCATAATTTGATCATGTAGATTAAATATTAAACATTGCTTCTAACAAATCTAACAGACCTATTAATATTGCATTTGAAGTCACATTTAACAAAAAACATGTTCATTAATTCATTAAGGTTTTAAAAACTGTGTACATTAAGGTATCAAAGCAGCATAATGATGTTTGAGTACTTGCTTTATATCGTTATTAATTGTATTTTTTTTAAATGAACATATTTACAGCATGAGTTGTACATAAATTCACCTTTTGAACCTACATCCATTACTGAACCAAGCATTACCAAGTCATTATAAAAGAGCATGTTTGTTTACAATCATGAGCTATAAATTTGACTCTGAACAACATCAAAATTAGCTGTATGACAGTAAAGCACACAGATTTCCTACTGTTAATGCCTAACTCTGATGCATTTCAAAGGAGTTCCTTTTCTATTGATTTGATACAAAATCAGTGACATATTTACATAGAGCAGAGTAAACCTTTCCCTGCTCTGTCTTTTTTTTTTATTCTGACATCGGAGCAGCCAACTGCCGTTAGAATAATAAAAAAAATAAAAAAAACAGCATAGGAATGCATAGCTACATTCCTATTGGCTATTTCAATTTGCAATAGCCAATAGCAAACTAGCTATTGCACTCACCCACTGCTTCTGTCAATCAGCAGAGGGGACCTGAAGTTCTCCATCAGGTCCTGTTCTAGTGATTGACAGCAGCAGAGGGCGGGTGCAATAGCCAGCTTGCTATTGGATATTGCAAATTGAAATAGCCAATAGGAATGTAGCTATGCATTCCTATGCTGATTCTTTTTTTTATTCTGACGGTAGCAGAACCGCCGGGTTCTCAGTGTAATGACTGATCAGCGTCCCTGGTTTCCAGGGACGCTGTTCCATCATTAGGATGAGAGCTTAGCAGAGCTGTCATTTTTTCGATATCACCACCGACTCTGACAAGCTCTCATTGTAATGACAGCTGGTCCCGGCCAATAGAAAACAGTTGGGCAGAGCTAACTGTCACTGCTAGCTCCGCCCAAACGTTCTCTACTTTATTTTTTCTACTTTTTTAACTGCTTTTCTATTCTGCTCGGTACCACAGAGGTACCGAGCGGCATTCAGCTATTCACTCACTGCTGTTCGGCATCTATGAGAATAGGCCGAACAGCAGCGATTAGCCTGCCAGAGGTTCGGCTCAGCCGATCCAGATGTTGGATCGGCTGAGTCGAACTCCTTCTGCAGTTCGGGTTGGCCGAACATGCTGGGCATGTTCGGCCGACCCGAAGCCAGCTGCAGCAAGCCGATGTACGGCTGATTTTAGTCAGTGTACAGCTGAAATCAGCCGTACAAGCCTGAAGTGAATAGCCAAACAGCGTTCGGCTCACTTCACTTCGGGTATATATATAGACCCCTATATATTTTCTGAAAGCCAAGACCCTATAGAATAAAATGGCAGTTGCAAATTTTTAAGTTGCACGACATTGGCGCAACTTATTATCAAACCCCAACATTTTGTGTAAAATGAACTTAAGTTAAATTTACTGCCTCAAAACACAATATAAAACCATTTTTGGTAAAATATAAAATATGAGGTAACAACGAGTAAATAGATGCCCAACATGCCCAGGTTAAAATTGTGTGCGTCCGTGAAACTGTGACAGAATTCAGTACACCAAAAAGTCCATACACGCAATTTAAAAGCCCCCACAGGTCATCAGTTTAGAGATACGTATAAATAGTGGCTCTAGAGTTATTGCTCTCACTCTGGCGTGTGCGGCGATACCCAACATGTGAATCGCGATCATCGTTTTCGTACGTAGGCGCACCCGACGCGTGTTTACATGTCCAAAAGACCCTCAGTGTCACCTTTACACTTGATATAAGCTATTGAAGTGCAGATCGCACTTCAATAGCTTATTGCTGGGCTTCAGGAGCCCAACACTGACAGCTACAGGACCAGAAGTGATGCAATACGCGTCACTCCCGGTACCATAGTCTCGACAGGTCACCGGCACACACACAGATGAATTCAATATCTCTTAGATATGTTTATTGAAAAATGTCAAAAATGACATGCCGTGACATTTTTCAATAAACATATCTAAGAGATATTGAATTCATCTGTGTGTGTGCAGGTGATTTGGTGAGACTATTCTGAGCTTTGCACGGCGCCATACATGTGATCACCAGAGCACCACCACCATTGGAAGGTTGCAGACCATAAGGAGCATGGGTGGTTCTTGGAAACACTCCCGGTGCCATAGTAGGGGGAGGGGATCAACAAACAGATGTTCATTGCTCCCCCTAGCAGAGCCCAGGAAACAAGGCAGGGTGTTGGACGGGGGGGGGCGGCCCAGTTACTGGATCGTAGATACCGGATACCGGCTCTACAAAATGGTACAGACTCCCAGTGGCTAAAAGCCGCCAGGAGTCTGTGTAACCCCTTCAGACTTCATGGCGGGAATATCCCATCATAGGTCGTGAAGGGGTAAGATTCTGTCAGCAAGTTAACTTCCTGTTGCAGGCTAACATTGCCAAGTCACCGCCTCTCAATTGTCAACAACTTTGTCAGCCTGCCATATGAGATCCCTTAGTTGGTGGTTGGTGATATACTATATATCAGGTTTAACAGATAAGCAACCCAATGGAAAATTAAAGGAGTGCACATGGCAAGCTTAGAAACCTACAGCTAATTGTAAGGCAATGGCTTACCATTGTAATACTTTAACAGGGTGTGCTGTTATTTGCAATATTTCAACATAAGAAAATTTGCAACAGATTCACAAAAACAGTTTGCTTAAGAGAAATTTATACAGTGAGTCATGAGTCTTAGCATAATAAAAAAATAAATTTAGGGGTTACATACACAAGCAATTCTTTGCTTTGGTTAAGCACTGTAAATTCAAAACCTGAATGACTACCAGGCACATTCAGGTGCCTGCATATAGCTGTCAACCTCTTTTTCGGAATTCTGATATACAAATGTTACTTGCAAAGGAAATCTGATGATTGACCTTCCCCTTCCTCCTCCTACTGCACTTGGAGGAGGTCATAAGGTGCTAAAAAATTTGCGTGCTAAGGTGCTAAAAATAACTTTCAGTTATGCTGTTTTTTGACTTGTGCATATTCCACAATAGGCTGATGTTGTTTGCTAATCAGTGACACTCGAACACCTTAATTAAAAAGAGGCAAATAAATTAAATGTGCTGCAGATCCTTATTTTTGCCATTTTAGTAAATGAATACAGCTACTGTGATAGCCAGAACATTTTACTCTACAATCTGTAATTAAACTATGCTTTTTATTCATTTTGTATCTTCAGGACCTATTTGCATTAGATGTGGAGCCATATAGGTACAGTGGTGTTAATATGACTGGATTTAGAATTTTGAATATAGAAAACAGCCAAGTTTTATCTATAATTGAAAAATGGTCTATGGAAAGATTGCAGGCACCCCCAAAACCTGACTCAGGATTACTGGATGGATTTATGACGGTAAGATTTCTTAATTTTTACATTTTTTAAATGGGTGAAAGGTTTATTATTATTCTTAGCACCTTTTCATGTTCAAAGGCAAGTCAAACTATTATAAAGACCCTATAACTGCTTTGCATATCAAAATGCAATATTTTTTCTAGCATATGTTAGACTTATGTTGTTCATTTGGTTATTATTAGCAGACAAATTTACAAAGAAAAAAATACCACGTTTAGTTTATTTAATACAAAATGTGTTAAAAACTACTAATGTTGCAATTATTTTCATTAAAATGTTATCTTTTACCTAGAACACAGAAACCCCAAATGCATGTATGTTTTACACATATGGTATGGGTATATGTTTTAAAAACAATTTTACACATTTTTAGATGTGAACTCAAGTAAGCATTTGAGATATGAAGGAAATCAGCAAATCAATAATGCAATTAATCAGTAGAATCAGTAGAAATATTTAAGAAATCAATTAGCCTATAAAGCTAACCCCATTTGATATAATTACAGCCTAATCAATTATAATGTAGTATTCTTTATTAAATAAACTACATAATATAATTGATAAACCTAAACCACCTTACCTAACAAAATCAGGCATTGGGTTTATTTAACTTAAATTGGTAGCAAACTGCTGTGCAAAGGGTGGGTTTTTGCAATGTGGTGCAAGTATGCACATCATCCTTTCACACTTTGGCAAACGTACCTTACCTTGTCTGTAGTAATATTTTTAAAAAATATGGTTTTCAGCACCATCTCCAGTGTGCTGACACTAAAATGACAGTCCAGGTAATCATTGCATGTATTTTGCACAGCATGGATTCTTCTCCAGAGCTTGCCACAGAAACGTACTTGTTGGGGGGAAGTTTATCTTTAATTGGTGGACACCCTTACCATGGAGAAAATAGCAAATTCTATGAGACTCATTTTGGTGAGGCATTGCCTTCTATTGCCACCTCATGAAGTCATCTCTGCTCCTCCCATAAACCCAGGTACACACAGATGTATGTTAGTTCACAGGAAGCCTCCATAGTGAAACCCTAAATTTGCCAAAAATAATGATGCCCATGGATGAAATAGTTTTCAAATAATATTAACTCCAAAATCTTTCAAATCAAATTAAATTATACATCTATCTGGAAGCAAGCTTAATTAGAAAAAATATCCATGTGCTGTTAAACCAAGGTTGTAGGGGACTGAAGCATCTAATAATTCAATGTCAATGCTCACCCACAATAATTTTTCATCTAACCAACCATAATCTAACTGCCGTAAGATGTCCCTTATGTCATTTACAAAGACAGTTGAGAGACAAATGGATTAGCTTACAATTAACATATTTCCCTACATTTTCAATAGATCCATCAGTCCCTAAAATTATGGGGAATTAAAAAGGGGAGGGACATACAGATTTTTTTGCTTTATGGAATATATAGAGTGGGAGATATTGTAATCACATGTAATCTTACTCATTTGTAAGTAACACCATATCCAAACCGTGTACTACCACCAGGAAGAGAGTTTTATTATTAATGTATTTCATTATAACTAGTTTAAATAATAATATATTTTCTTCTGAAACATAGTGCATTTTGTAACAATGGATAAATTGCACCCAAATTCCACTGTATTCTCTTTCACCTCAAAAAAACATTTCAATGTTTCCATGAGGTCATAATCTTAGGTTTAGCCCTTAAATTATTTTGGGGTATAAAGGTTCCAACCTTTTCCAAATGTCAAATGTATCTAAATGATCTTGTAACTAAGCTTCACAATCTGTTTAATCTTCTACCAGTTTGGAAGAAAAATAATAAAGTTATTCTCACTCTTCACTCTTCCCTTCAGCAGGTGTTAAATCACTCTTCCTTTTGTTGCAGCCCCTTTCCTCTGTGTTTCTGGTTCTTTTTATTAGTGACCTCTTTCTCTTCTCTGTGCACTTTAATCATCTAATTATGTGCAAGAAAAACATTTAGCTTTTTAATTTTACTTGCACATGATCAGGTATCAGTGAACAGTGTGCACTACTTCAACCTATTTCATCTTCAATCTAAGATAAATTAATATTCTTTTTTCCAGCATAAACAAGCATCTACTTATTCATTTATTCATATCTCTTGCAAAATATTTTTTTTTTTTTTTGCATTTTACTAATTTCTGTATGTAGGTAATAAATAAAATAATGCTTGGTGCCCAGCATAAAATCTGACTTATGAAGTAGAGAATCTTGATAAAAGCAAACCCTAGGAAATACCTAGGAAATGGTTGCACACACATGAGCAGCATTTGTTCTTGTTCTGGATACTTTGTAAGATGAAATGAATTAGGGCTAGTGTAAACAGACTTTTGTGCTTTGCACTTTTTTAAATCAGAATTGGATTAGTTCAAGGCACACGTTCAATCCCCTGATCAAGATGGCTCTGAACCACTTGGACAATGAGCAATCCTAACCTAAAATCAGCATTTTTTCTCTCACCCTCTGACACCCTACTTATTACAAGACCTGTGCAGCAGAGAGGTAAGATTCCACGATCAAGGGGCACAGAGAGATGGGGAGGATGCCATCACAGAGACCAAGCGCCTCCAAGATGGTGGGTTCATAGTGTATTGAAGATGCGCCGGCACCTGCGCCTCCACAGCTGCTTCTGGAGGTAAATGACACCTCTTCTCTATATAGTGTACCACACTCACCTGAAGATAATACAGAGACAGAAAGAGATATAGCCTTGCTGGCAAAAATTCAAGTTAAAGTATACTTCAGGTTAAGATGACCACTAATTTAACAAGAGAGATGAAGGATAGGCACCCACATTGACATGCTGGAGACAAACTGGAAAATGGACAGTGTTATTGTGATTTTTGATTCACAGTGCTGGACACAGTGGTGTTGGTTTCCAAAAGGCAAAAATACTTCATTTTACCAGGGAATCTTCACTTTGCAAGGGAATTTATCATTAGCTAAGTGAATGTGGTAAAAATTAACTTTGACAAAAATATCCAGACAAGTGCCAAACTCTTTTTTTTTACGTCAGCAGAACCGCCAGCCAATAGAAAACAGTTGTGCGGAGCTAGCTGTCACTGCTAGCTCCGCACACTAGTATTTTTCTATTCTGCTCAGTCACTGCGGTTCGGCATCTATAAAAATAGACCGAACAGCAGCACGTAGCCTGCCGGAGGTTCGCTTAGCCGATCCAGATGTTGGATCGGCTGAGTCAAACTCCTTCTGCACTTCGGGTCGGCCGAAGTGCAGAAGGAGTTAAATGTACGGCTGATTTCAGCTGATATACGGCTGATGTACGGCTGATTTCAGCGTTCGGCTTACTTCGTTAGTCACTCGGCTGCCTACGGCAGCTTAGTGAATAGACCCCCACAATATTTTAAAAACATAAGAACACTACAAAACTAAAATCACAGCACAATAAATGCAAATATACATTAAGTGTTTTAAAATGAGGTAAGTGCAAATGTTTTTTTATCACTAACAGTGATATACACAACAGATTTAAAGAAATTCTGTAAACATCATACATGATAGACTGCAACAGTACTCTTGCTGGACCACATCCTAATTCCAGAGCAGGCATGTTGATTACAGCAATGCTAAACAGATGCTTCACTGCCTAGTAACTAGTAACCAACCTGCCAGTAGAGAATGTACATTTCCATCAGAGGCTTCTCAGTCAGGTAAGTATTGTTCCCTTAGAGTAACAATATATCAGACAATATCTGTCAAAATATGCACATATATGCTGATTATACAATGGTAAATACAGTGCAAGAAAAACTATGAAAATCCAAAATTGTAAAATGGATTGTACTTTTCTGTTTCACATGGAAAGCATTTATATTATACAACTTTGTGTTACTACATTCTGTTAAATGAAACAGTGATAATTCTGGGCAGCCTGAAAATATGCACATGCCAACACTTCTTATGTTATTTTCACTGCTAGAAAAATATAGGACACTCAGCAAAGATCTTAGCTTTTGAGACAAATACCTATTATATACAGTACACACTCATTTGTCATTATATAGCTCCACAGTGCTTACACATTACGCCTTTACTTTAGCTGAAGAAATAAATAGAAAAAGGAATTGGATTCATGGATGGGCTCACAAGGATCAGTTAACTCATTTAATTGGTCCCTAAAGCAGCAGTCAGAGTTTAAGCATCAAGCCAACATTGAACTATTGCTCTGATTTTAAAAATGTGTATGTGCAGGTTGATGATACAAACGAGTGACTGAGATAATTGGTATAATTTCAAATGGCGTTGTCAACAATTCCCCCCCCCCTTGTAATTGCATTTAACACTAGATCTTTGTGTTGTTTACCTATCAACAAGAAATTACATGAAATGAATGCTTCTTTTTGTAATTATATGGAACATTTTTTCAGACATACAAATTATCTTCAATAGTTGCCATCCACAGATAAGATAGTCATGATCCCAAAAAATACTTTGCTTACCCACTATACTGTAAGAAATATATGTTTTCATTTTATATATTGAATTAAAATGAATGTATAACTATTTTGTACACTTTCTTTTATATTTATTACGGTAAGAACTTAAAAAATAAAAATAAACCATTCTTTTGTATAAATATTAAATATTACATATAAAGATTATCCAGCCAGAAAATAGGATTGTAGTCTCCTTTTGATATATGCAGCTATTTACAGTAACTTTCACAGCCTCGATTAGGGATCAATGAATCTGGGCAGGATCAGTATGAGCTGGATTTTCTCAAGGCTAATAAGCAACCTATTGTTGGAAAAGGTCATTGGTAGCTCGACACTGTCATGGGAGATGCCTTAAATTTACAAGTGGTGTTACAGAACAGTATGATGTAGTCCTTTTAAAGTGACAGTATGAAAACGGAACAAAATGGGGTTCCCCTTAAAACTCAAACCAGGCCCTTATCCAGGAATGCAGCTTGGGTGGCCAGAAAAGTTAGGACAGCAAGTGTGTCTCCTTCTTCAAAAGCCATACCAGGCACAACGTCATTCATCATTCAGTGGGGATCCTTGCAAGGGGTGGGGGAGGGCAGCAAAGTCTCCCCCTTGCAAGGTATCTTGTCCCAATATTGAGGGACAAGGGTATCTTCCTTCACCTGGTCCTTAAAAAGTATGTGAGGGTTTAAGGAGGGAATTTTAGAGGAATCTAAAAGTACCCCGTCTCAGGGGACATTAGTGAAATTTCTTTATTATTTACAGGAAACTTTTGGAAGATTTGGCAGGGGGGGGGGCCTCCCTTTCCTGGCCATCCAGGTTACTTGCATGGATAAGAGCCTGGTTAAAATTTTGAGAGAACCCCATGCCCTTTTCCCTAATCTGTCCTAAGGGACAGTACACGTTTTGAAAAATGGTGTGGAGTTGCTCTCTTAATATTCCAACCAAGCTTTTATCCAGGAATGCAGTATGGGTTGCTAGAAAAAGGAGCATTGTTAACATGCACCCCCTCTTGAGCCAGACTAGGCCATATGCCTTTAAACATTGCAAGGCACCTTGTCCCAATTTTGATCCCCAAAAATGATGTAGGGGCTTATGGGGGGGGAATAATAAAGAATATAAAAAAGCCCCCCCCCAAATATCCACCTCTTCCCTAAGGAAATGAGAACAGGGGCAGGCACTTTAGTACCCCTTACCTATTCTTACAAAAAATACACACATAAAGGACATAAAGTGCTTTAAATACCAGCACCAATCATGATGTCCAGTGATGGAAATATATTGTCAATCATGGTATCCAGTGATGTAAATCCTTGTCAGTTATGATGACCCAACATCAGCAGATGTGTACACATTGCACTGCTGCAAAATTACAGCTCCCCAGTGCTGTGATAAAGAATATTATAGCAGCCAGGAAATTGGCCAGGTGAACTTGCCTATTTGGGCCAAATAGTTTGATCGGTCTGCAAACAGGTTGGATGGGTTTGAGGCAAACCCAAATCTCATCTTGAGCAGTGAACTACCTTTAGACAGCCAAGTTTAACGTTTGATTCAGTTAAAGCAAGTCACAAAACAATCATCTTCTGCTATGATGACTCTTTTGCTAACCTAAAGAGCTAAAGCTCTTTTGGAATCCTTTACAATGTAGTAAATGTTTATTTGTAAAACAAAATAGTATAGTTCTGTTCTGTGCTAGGCCTCATACTGTTTAACCGGTTTATTAAAGGAGAACTATGAGGTGAGTGCTTTTCACTTCTAGCCGACCTGTGACAATGAGACTGTGACAGGTCGTCTTAGTAGATTGGGAGGCGAGCGAACACATACCGGCGTTCGCTCACTTCTCGATCCTGTCACAGCTCATTGCCATGACAGGGGAGTGGCTGGATTGCCCCCTCCCCGCTCTGATCCTCCAGCGCTGACTGGCAAAACGGACGTGGGAGGGGGCGGGTACAACTGGCTCTGCCTCTAGATAAGCAGAGCCAGCTGTCACTCACGCAGCTGGGCGGATCCAGACATAATTGTCGGGATCCGCTTCAGCTGCGGCATCTAAGTATACCGCAAGCTGTAGCTCACGTTATACTGAGCTTAGGGTGACGGGAGTACACTAGTTTGTGTCCTCCCGTTACCCTAAGGAGAACTATGGGGAAAAGCCCTAACCCCATAGTTCTCCTTTAATCATATTGGTGAGTGTGGTTAATAGCACATAGGGTTGCTGTGTTTGCAGATAATACTAAAATTTAGAGGGTAATAGACACAGACTTAGACATTACAACATTACAGGAGGACCTGAATGAAATAGGGGACTGGGCAACTAAATGGCAGATGAGGTTTAATGTCAAAAAATGTAAAGTAATGCACTTTAGGGTTAAAAACAGGCAAGCAGAATACACATTAATGGGTACTGCACTAGGGAAGTCAGAAATGGAAAACGATTTGGGCGTCATATTAGACCACAGATTGAATAATAGCTTGCAATGCCAGGCTGCAGCAAACAAAGCTAGCTGTACTGTCTTGCATTAAAAAGCGGATGTACTGTAGAGACAAAGCGATCATTTTGACACTTTATAGATCAATGATTCGGCCTCATGTTCAGTATGCGGTTCAGTTTTGGTCACCAGCCCACAGAATAGTAAAAAAAAAAAAAGATATAATATAACAATTCAAAAACATACAAAATTATCCAAACTATTAAAGTTTACATGTTAATGTATGAAATGATACAATATCAGTTTAGCCTTGTTAAATGCCTTAGTTGAGGCTCCTTTACTGTACTGGAGGATGCCATTATCTCAAGCTTGTTGTTAATTCTGGAGTAGTTCACACCAGGATCTTCTTAGAATTAATACATACCCAGCAGGATAATGTCTGCCTTTACTGCAGGTTAGGAATTACAAAAACAGTTAGGAAGAGAAAGTACAGAATTCCTTTATAGTTATACTATACCTTAAAAAACCTTTCTGCTATTCCAACAAAACATGACAATGAGATTTTATAACTTAAAATATTTATTAAAAAATAGCAGAATTCAAGTGTAGAATTTAACAGATTCTTCTTAAACAAGTCAAAGCAAACTAGTGCTGGATACATTAAGGATGACAATCACCTTCACATCTATATGAATGTATTTATTTTTTATTTATTTCTAATTGAAATGTTTTAAAATATAATTTCAGCAGCAATATTTATTATTCGCATAGTACAAATTTCCTTAACTCATTTTAGATTTTAATTTTAGATTTATCTGTATCACAAAACATTGCTTTTATATTGCTTATAAAGAGCTAAATACATCTAAAATGAATGCTTGTTTATCTTCTTTTGTGTCATATTTTTATTTTTGTTATTTGACAATTCAGTTAGTGTTTGTAGTGAGTATGCTGTAAATACACATTCTGTTTTTCCCCAGTGAGTAATTATGGTTCTTCAAGAAAGGAAAACATTTAAGAAATTCTGAAAATCGTAGTAAAATAAATGTTTACATGCCCTTCTCTCTTGATGATACATAACAGTTTTGTCATGTGCTTAGACAGCATATATAAAAAACCTACTCTTACACAACAAATTAATTAAAAACAGGAAAAGATACAACTTAGGCCCACATTTCAAAAGCAATGCAACAAAATTTAGATATTGCTTATGACTATCTGAGAATGAAGGGAATATGGCTAGGGCTGACTTTTACTAATTGCATTTCCCAATGACAAAAATCCTTCAGTCATCATTATCTAAAATTTGAAGTTGCAATGCATGACAATGTTGCTTGACTGTGTCTTTTTAAACGATAGATCTGCTAATCTTTGAGCAGCTCGAGATGCTCTAAGACGAAAGGGTGTTCATTAGTATTTACAGCAAACAAGAAAAAGGAATATTGTAAGGGGCATTCTAAATGATAGTAAAGAGAGAGGTTAAAGTACAGAAGAGGGAGGTGGGCTTAGGTTATGATTATCTTAATATATTGGATTTTAAGACCTATTTAAATCAATAGAATCCGCAAGATCAGTCCAGTGGGCAAGGGAGACGATACCAGATGAGAGGAATACCACAAAACAGATCTCTGTTTTGTAACAAACTTTCCAGACGAAGACACTAACACAGAAGTGTTAAGGGCATCCGGACCATGGCATAACCTGTATGTATAGCATTATAAAAGCAGATCCCAATACCAGTGAGTAAAGCCACTATCTTGTGGTATAAATGGCATGTAGCATGCCAATCAAAGTTGCAGGATACCAAAAGCAGCTTTGTGGTATCCTTTAGGCCCCATTCACACTAAGCGGCATACCTTTTGCAGTGGATCCACGCGCCCGGAATAGCGCGACTTTTGGGGCCACGTTCCAGCGACGATCCAGCGGCGGTAGCGCGATCTTCCCCGTCGGGCTCCATTAAAAAATAGAAAAATCGCACAAAATCCGCCGAAAAAAGGGTCCTGCTGGAGCGACAGCGACGATCGACGGGCGACATGGAGCTAAGACAGCTCCTTTGAATAGCATTGGCCGGCGACTTCTTGTGATATCACGCGGCAAAAATGCACGATATCGCCGCGGAAATCATGCGATAAATCCTTAGTGTGAATGGGGCCTCAAAGAACTGCTCACTTTCGTTTAAACAGCTACTAGCGTTTATAAAAGACCCCCAAACCATATATTTCCTGAAAGCACCGGCCCAGTAGAATAAAAAGATAGTGCTAATAATTTGGTAGGTCCTGTGATAATTGCGCAAATGTTTATTAAGTCAATATGAAAATGATAAAAATACACAATTTAATTGATAAAAGCACACTAAAATTAGTATCAGTGCACAGAAAAAAAACTTTTCTGACTAAATCTAAAAGATAAAACTGTTTTGAGTTAATAAATAACAAATATTTCTACATTTTAAATTGCATCTTCTTGTGAAATGGTAAAAAATGAAGTAACGCAAAATTGTAAAAAATCATTGTGTGTGGTGTGCTGGTGTATGGGTTGTAATAAAATGATAGATAGCATACATTTAATTGCAACACAGCATATCACAACACATGCCATGCCATGCACTGCCACAGTTAAATTAATGTTATTTTTTTAAAGAAAAAAAGAAAAGAATCAAGCACTGTGATGCATTCTAACAATGCACTGCAGCACATGCGCACGGTGTGTACATCACAATGTGGTGCATACTGTTGCATGTGTATGTTATCTGTGTGGGGGGAGGGGAGTTGTGTTTTTTATTATTATTTATTTATTTTCAGATCTATTTTAATTTCTGTTATTTTTTTACTGCTCAGGGGGCTTCAGAGAAATATCAGAGGTCTAAACAGACCCCTGACATTTCCTTTTTGAAATAGAAAAAGAGATTGAGGACACAGAGTCCTCAATCTCTTTTTCTGTAACTTCTGTTTAAATGAATGGAAAACGTTAAGCACAAGGGCTTCCCATTGGTTCCCATTCCCAAAAATATTTACTATCAACCAGTTTCTGAATGGGTTGAAGCCTCTGTAGTGAGTGCTTCTCCCCATTGAGAAACTAATGAATGAACAGGAAGTAATGTAAAGCACTTCTTCTTCATTCATAACTGGGGACACATTGTAATATGTGTCCCAAGTTCTTTACAAATATTGGAGTGATCACCTGATCACTCCAGTGTTTGCTCTGCACAGAGGATTGGTAAATATCACAGATATTTACCGATCCTCCACATGGCCATGCACAAAGACGCTGTCATCCTGAAACTGAGAGGATGACAGCATCTCTCTTCCCCGTGGCTCCTTTCTCCTCCCACTAGGCCATCCTGGAATAGAAGCGGCTCCCTACTCTGCCCCCCCTGGCTTCACCCGTCCATTTTTCCTCAGATCCCTTCTGCCCTTACAGGCGGGGGAAAGCAGCGGGGATCTGAGGAGAAGCATGGAGCTGCTAAAGGCAGGGAGGAGATGACAGATGCCGGCGGCCACTGTCAGCCGCTGCCGGCAGTGCTGTGGGGGGCATCTGAAATTGTTGTTAATAGCTCTCCACTATTATTTGAAAGGGGAGAGTCAAGAGAACCATTCTCATATAAGTTCATGGTCGCTTTAGTGACCATGAGCTTATAGCAGAAAGGTAAAAGCCACGGCATATGGCATACTGACATGGCGAGCTGCAAACAGTTGTGTTCCACTGTATGCCATATGTCAGGGGCAGGGAAAGGGTTAAAGCAATTGTATCATGCATACCTTTGGTATTTGCACAGAAAGTGTGAACATTGATAAATTATTGCTTATTCTTCAAAGTTATTCCACTTCTAGTTATTCCTGAACAGATTTGTTGGTACTCCTAGAAAAGATTCAAATAACTGAATTATAGTAGCATTTCAAACTATTGTTCTCTGTAATTAGTATCACACTTGTCTTTATTTAGCAATCAGTCAGTCAGCCTAAATGAAGAAAAGGTGTCACTTTGCTTTTTGGCATCTTCAGGTACACCACAATAAATATGGACTAGAGAAAGCAAAGGAGAGAGTTGACTAAAGAGATCAGAATGTAAATTACAGATCGGCATTCCCAAGCTTAAGGCCATTAGACCATCTCCAAGCAGCTTAATGTTCCTGTAATTAAAGTTGCAAATAGTATTAAGAGGGCTTAAAGTCAATGGGGTTGTAGCCAACCTCCCTGGGTGTGGTCACAAGAGGAAAATCCACCCAAGAATGAATAGAAGGATAGTACATAAAGTAGAGAAATAGTCAGGGAAAACTTCCAATGAGATACAAGCTTAGATTCTAAGCCCTCGCGACAGGGCCCTCCTTACCATCTTGTCTTGAATTGTATTGTGATTGTACTGTCTTCCTTATATTTTAAAGCGCTGCACAAACTCTTGGCACTATATAAATCCTATATAATAATAATAACTCTAAAGCACACAAGTCTGTGATCACACCTTCAACTGCTTTTAAGTGACAGGCACCAAAGGACGACTACACTTTTGAAAGAGAACATCAAAAAGCCTGACTGGAATTTTCTGAAAAGCATAATGACAATTCAATCCTTCTGGGAGATAAAACTGGAGCTTTTTGACAAGCCACATCAGATATGTGTTTACAGACCAAAATAGGAGCCTTAAAGAACTTTCTACTTGGAGTCTCAGCTATGTTTTGGGGCTGCTTTGCTGCATCTGACATGGCATGCCATGAACCTGTGCAGAACACAAGGAAATCTCAAGACTATAATGGAATTCTGGATTTCAATGTACTGTCCAGTTTTAGAAAGACGTGTCACAGGTTGTAGGTCCTACAACATGAAAATAACTCAAAACAAACAGCTAAAAGCGCCCAAGATTCACTAATAACAAAACATTGGTCTTTTACCAGGTGATCTTCTATGGGATGGCATGACTTTAATCTGTGCAGAACAAAGTGAAATCTCAAGACTATCAAGGAAATATGATGTTAAAAGTACTGCTCAATTTCATAAGATTGGTCTCAGTCACTGGTTGTAGGAACTCCAACAGAATAACATCCCAAAGCAAACAACTAAAAGCACCCAAGATTGACTAACAACAAACATTGGACTATTGCTGATCTGAATACTATTTAACATCTATGGAAAGAGCTGTAACATGCAATCTGGAGAAGGCATGTTTTAATCCGGAGACAGCTGGAGCAGTTTACTCAAGAAGAGTGAGCCAAACTACCTCTTGGCAGGTGCAAAAGCCTCTTTGAGAGCTAAAGAAATCTCTTGTTTGCAGTAATTGCCATTAAAGGTTGTACAACAAGATATTATTATTAAGGGTCCCATCATTTTTCTCCATGACACTTTTATTTGTAATATATATATGTGTGTGTGTGTGTGTGTGTGTGTGTGTGTGTGTGTGTGTGTATAATATTCATGTCATCAAAGGGCATGTCCAATTGATTCAGTAAGATGGTACAAAGTGATAAAGAGCTGTGACGTAAAAATAAATTAATAAATGAGGCTCAATTAGACTTTAAGAGAGGGAAAAAAGTAACATTTTTGTTACTAAAGTAAAACACTTTACTTTGAAGTTCTCTCTTGAAAATAACATGAAAGTATTCTTTATGATAACAATTACACCATACAATAGAAGAGAATGAATACATAAAAATCTAGGACAATATTATTTACTTCTTTTAAAAGTCAATGTGAAATACAATTCTTACTGCAGCAGAAAATATTAGACTTAAATGTAAAGTTGAAAGATGCCAAATTTGATACTAAAAAACACTTTACCTTGAAGTTCTCTCTTGAAAATAACATGAAAGTATTCTTTATGATAACAATTACACCATACAATAGAAGAGAATGAATACATAAAAATCTAGGACAATATTATTTACTTCTTTTAAAAGTCAATGTGAAATACAATTCTTACTGCAGCAGAAAATATTAGACTTAAATGTAAAGTTGAAGAAGAAAGTATTTAGGCCATGAATTCTGCTGTAGAAATGTACTCTGCTTTCAAGCCTCATCCTCTTATATACCTATTAATCTTCGAAGCTGTAGTGTGCCTCAAGTCAAAGCTTTGTATGCATAATTAGTATGACCTAACAAGTGCTACAGATTCATTAGCATAAAGTTTTCCTTACTAATTGCTTTTTGCCATCATTTGATTTAGTTATCTGCTTTCATCATATGTGGATTAGGGTACAGTTGTTCTATTTTAAGCAATAATCCTATACTTTGATGTTCCCATTAGAGCAAGGTGCAATTAAACATTACTTTCCAGGCCTATATTATCTCAGAATACACTGGAACTTCCAAATTCTTTATGATATTGCAGTCAATGTAAGGAAACCCATGTCCACATATAATGTATGTGTATGTACATATAAAATCATAGTGTATAACATTTAGAGCTATTGAGACAATACAATGTATTTATTAGTCTCTCTACATAAATATATCCATATACAAATATATGTAATGACAAAATAAAGGAAACACCTGAAAATATACTATTAGCATGAAGTAGACTACGTTTGCTGTTCTTCCGAGGGTGAAGGGGAATCCATGTTGCATTCAATACTACAGATCCTTATCAAAAAGGTTCAAGTAATGTTAATATCTGGTGATTGAGGAGGTCATGGGATATATTTGACCTCATCCAAGTGTTTATGAAACAACTCATGAATTTGTTTCGCTGCTGTATTATAAATTATCATTCAGGAAAATGGGGACATTGAGAGTGTATGTTGCATAGAGCTTTTAAGATGAGTGTGAAAACTCACAACACAGGTGCATCTTTAGCACCTGGCAGCTGAGCAGTGGATATTGGTTGCCAAAATTGAACAGATGTTTATGTTTGTACATGCCAATGTCCATTGCAGCACTGAACTTTTCTGTATCTGAATGTCAACTTCATTAATTAAATGGATTATTAGAGGTTGTAATACATGTGCTGATGCTCCTAGAGATAGTAAGCAGTGACACAGTCATTCTCCAGCGTAAATGAGGACAGATCATCTTATCCAGAACTCTGAACTGTGCAAACATTATAGAGTATTTTTAATCTATTACTAAATAATACCCTATACTCTCTTCAGGAAGTCTGCAAAACATGACCTGTCAGGTCAGTATACAGTGATAGAATATAGCAATTAAATATGATCTATATAACTTTATTACTTTGTCCTAAATTTGTGTTTTAGATTTATAATACTGTGTTTATACTGTGTTTAAAGTCCTGTGCAAAAATCGTATGTCCTAAAGCAACCTCAGCAACAGGTGTGTAATTATTCATCTAAAGCATCTTTAGAAATCCAAATATTACATCAAGAGAAAATGTGTAAAAGACCATTTTGTAATTTACAATGGCAGAGATGTAATCATTTATAGCACCAGTGCCTTTTCTGCAGCATTTACTGTATACATTCCTTATGGTCTGTTACTACAAGTAGAGCAAGTTCTGTCAGAATAACTGGAAAAAATGAGAACTGAAATGTTAGTGTAATGATTAGAATAGTGTAAGATAATTTAGTTTTTTTAGGCTACTAGTATCCTAATAACATTTAATAATGAAAGAGTTATTAATACCCACCAAAAAAGTAAAGTACTGTATAATGGACCTAATATTAATATAGGTTTTACCCCACCTATCTAGTCTCTCATACAAGGAAATTTTATTTTATGACAGAAAAATGTATCTGCTGGAACAAATGCCATCTAAAGTAATCAAACTTGCCAAATATGACTTATTAATCTCTGCTATATGTAAATGTCCAGTGACCCATATTTAACAATTTCTGAAAATGCATTTTAATACTCCTATTTAAATATATGTTAATGACATGGTCAGTAGGTTGTAAACGTAAACCCATAATGCATGAAATATACAATTTTTTGCATATGGTAGAAGTTATTTTACATTCTAACAATGTAAGGCCATGCACACTCTTAATTTTAATTTAACTGAGAAATGCTGTTTCTCATTAGACCATAACATGCCATTAGCAGCAAACTTTATGCATTGTAATCATGGGAGACTGCTTGAGAGTGCTTTATTACTAATTTATTCATGACTTACATTTTTTATAACTCAGTATTGAACTCTAGGACTTTTGAATAAAGATTTTCTCATAATATTGGTCCAATCAAGACAGCAATAATAATACAGTAGAGGTTAAGATATATAGGATGGGAGTTATCCCATTGCAGTTTCACAAACACAGATCATGTTAGCAGTAATCATAGCCATGAAGGTCAATGTTATATTCTATGACTTTGCTGTTTTACACAATGATAGTTTAATATGTTTAATCATTCTAAGTTTAAATGTTAAACTATATTTTTTCATTGCTGAGAATCATGGGTTATACCACTAATACAACAACTTTGCCCTTCTCTTATCCTTTGTGATAATCTACATCACAGCTCACCATCCAGTGGCTTGGGTGCCTCCCATGATGTTTTTTACAACACCCTGTGTTCAGGTGCTCAATGCCTTTGGACCTCACCTGCAACATTTACATAGGGCATAAACTGTGGTAGCTATGCCCAAACAAGTAAAACAGAGAGCAAATTATTAGTTAACAGTGTTGTCTGTAGATGCTCTTTTCCCCATAATTGCCTTATTATGGGGTTGCACATAATTGGGATTGTTTTCCTCCTAGAGATTTCAGGTTCTGAATCTTCCCCTTTTGGTAGGTCAGTCTACCACATCAGTAACCAGCAATTAGCATTAAAAAAAAAGGTGTAAGGGCTAACTACATAGTGTAGAAAGTCCAAGGTTTAACTACAGATCGGGACTGACCAAATTTAGAATATAGTAGAAAAATAATTGTATTATATACAAAATGACCACAGCCAACACCTTCTTATCAATACATTAAAAACAGTAAAAAAACAAATACTGACTGTAATTCATATAGTAAATGGATCGGATATTAAGACCTTGTTAGTATGCACATATATGTCAAGACCACAACAAAGCAGCTTTTCAATTGGGTTCCAGATAAAGGGAATTAACCCTATGTGGACTTAGTATCACCTGTATCAGAAAAACATAGACTAAATCCCCTAGGATCCCTCCTAGTCGGGTTAGATTGTGTCTATATTCAGCCAAAAAATGCTAGATAATAGTTTCTTTGATGGGTAATTCCCAAAAAGGGGGGGTCTGATACTATGGGGGTGATTTACTAACCTAAACACACACACACACACCAGGTGTGTGTGATTTTCACACAGCAAAACGTATTTATCAACCAAAAAGTCTCTAAAAGCATATTTCCACTAATGCCATATATGGAAAAATCATGCACATGATGCATATATAATGCTGCTTCACAGTTTAGACAAAAATGGTTAGCTCATGCATTTACATTCCTGCATTCATCAACGCAAGCAACATAACATAGAGCTAATTTACACCACATTACCTTGCAATTCATTGCAGGGCTTTGCACAACACACCTGCTGGGTGTGTACACACTACAAAGGTGTTTCGATTCCTCCCATAGATCATGCTGGGAGGGAACACACTACAGAGGTGTATACACGTTCGTGGTGTGTTTAAAAGGTTAGTAAATCAACCCCTATGTATTTCAAAGTAGAATATAATTGTTTCCAGTCTGTTGAATGTATTTCTAAACCGAGCTCAATGTCCCGGATCAAGGTGCTTTCCCAGAGTGGATTAACCAGTTAGAAGCTGTTAGGCAGTGTATGGATCTGATTGTGGACACTGACACCCATGTTGGTGTGTATAGACCGTAGCTTAGAGATCTTCCCCTTGATGGTGTTACACCTGGGTTTTAAATTCAGAATAGAACAGTAGCCGGTTCCATTATTCCATACATGGCAGGTTTAAATGCCCTACTCACGTGACAAACTCGTCTGTTTCACGGAAGTCCACTTTATTAGATCCTTTCAGCGGTGGAATGGTTTGCTTCTCTGGGATTGTATAAATTGTCCAAATCGATGCGGGATTATGTTGTAAGAATTCTACGAAGTATCTAGAGTGTTTGAAGAGCCACCAGCATTCAGGTTAGAACTGCAAAAGGTAGTCCACAGCGCAGCCGGAAAGTCCCAATAGGCCTTTCTATTTGGATGACCCGGAGATCATTAGACACATTCAGGTCTATTCACTGAAGGGTGAAGAGTTTGGAGAAGGCAGGAGAAGTGAACAATCTAGTACAAAATAGCCGATTTGGAAACATTATCTAATTCAGCTCACTTTCCACTTCAGCTATGTTGTCCTAGATTGTTCCCTTCTCCTGCCTTCTCCAAACTCTTCACCCTTTTGTGAATAGACCCCATTGTATCCATGTCTTGATCCCTAGCGCCTATTGGGACTTTCCGGCTGCACTGTGGACTACCTTTTGCAGTTCTACCTTTTGCTGTTCTAACCTAAATGTTCTAACCTCAAAGAGCTTTCTAGTGAGTAATGAATTACTGTACAGCTGAGTCAAAGTGAACATTGCAGCTTATCCTGTCCTTTAACAATTATATCATACCCCCTCCCATTATTTTCCTTGGAGGTATCGTTGTGTATGGGCAGAAGTAGGCGTATAAGATTGTTAATGGATGTCTGATTTAAAGAATTAGGAATATACCATCAGGAAAGCATTGCAAGGGAGAAAAGGCTACTGTGTGACTGTAATGGGTCAGGTGTGGCTATAGTGGCTGGTGTGGATCTCAGCTTCAGATGCCTATGTATATGTGATTTCAGCTATAACAGTTCTCTTAACTCAGACAGGTATCAGTTAGATAGGAAGACCCAGATCAATTAGGGAGCAAGTGGTTTTATTAAGGTTGATGAGACACAGTCTAGAATGGGAGCATCTGGGTTTAACTGAGATGTATTGGCAGTTCACAGTAATAACAGTTGTAGTAATGTAAGGACACTTGCGGTGAGTGGGTCTTAGGTGTGTTGCTGCCACCCAGTGGCATCTGGAGAGAAGTGCAGGTCTCCTCTGTAGAGCTGGTTCAGGGGAGGAGATTTCCCTGCAGAGTGGGCTGACCGAGGCCAGGGCTGTGGAGAGGCTGAGACAGCCTGAGAGGAGGGGCTCTGTCCAGCCCAAAAGATAGGATGTCGAAGGGGCTCTGTCCGGCCCAATAGTCGGGAGGTTGAAGGGGCTCTGTCAGGCCCAATAGTGTGGGTTAGTGGCGGTCTGCTGTAGGAGGTATTTGCCTGGCGTCAGGCTCCTAGCACGAACGCCAGGTAAATGATTCCGGCGGTTTCAATAGGAAAAGGGGGAGGAGTCCGGTGACGTCTCTGTTCGTGACGTCACCCGAACTCCAACGGAGCTGCTCGTATTGCCGGAAGCTTGAGGAGAGGTAGGAACGCTACAGTGACTTGGGTTATTTTAGATCATATTTATTTTTCCCCAACAAGGAAAAAAAGGGGTAATGACCCCTTATTGTATTGTAAATCATGGTTTATGAGCATATGTGAATTTGAATAATGAGGAGAGGAAAAAGTTAATTTGGATTAATCATATAGACTGTCATTTAAATTCTGGGGTTTGCTTTAGTATTTAAAATTATAGGCTTGGTCTACATTTTCATATCTTGTATTTTCAAATGTCTCATTATACAAGCTAAATACCTAACCTTTGTAGCAGATGTTACAGTTACATACATTAATAATAACACTAATTTTACTAGTGCTAAACTAAATTACATATTTACTGACAAGATAAATATAATTTCTGAGTATCTCAAGATATTTGAATGCTCTAACCTGATTCTGCCAGATGCATTTGGAGAAAAAAAACTACCTGTGGGGATATGTGCAAGTAAAACAGTAGTCTCTTATATATAGTATACATAGTCAAATAGGCCAAAATTAAATAATAAGACCTTCAAGAGGAAGTAATGGAATAACATTAACTTTTGAGTTCAGTGGACAGTTTGTAGCTCTAATGGAGGAACCGTGCTGTGGAGGCATACATTTTAACTGAAATTTCTTATGAAGAGGTGATTGAACATTATGATATGAATAGCTGTGCTAAACACATGGAAATTTCCTGCCAGAAAATGAGAAGATTAAGGTTTCTCTGCTAGATAACGGCTCACTGGAGGAATGTAATAGTAGTGAAGTAAAATCTGAAAACAGATGATTTCCCATTTAATAGTCCATTGACTTTCCTCTTAGAGTCATCGCCTTTACTGTGATGGAAATGCTCTTTATTTTCATTTCACAATCAAGCTCAAGCTGTTTCAATATGGCCCAGGATGGTGTTTTGTTTTTCTTTTAGGGGAAAATAAGCTTTATTCATTAAATCTAAAATTGTTCTTATTGTTTCACTAAGCTTTCTTTGGTATTATATTATTCCTCATATTATTGGAGAAGCTGTTGCAGACAATGTCCACTAAAAACTCAAATATTTCTATTACAATAGAATCTAGTACATTAAACCCACACATGCAAATAGATTGTTGGCATTGTTCATTTATAGTATATGGAAATGTTTGTTGTATTTTTAATCCAAATAATTTACATTCTCCTTGAGCTATCAATGCCAAGCAAATGTTCTGAAAAGTAAGGCTTTTATCATTAATATATCTAATTGAAATAGAACATGAGGTTGCATCAGGTGTCTTTAATTAGCGATACATATTATTAAAGGTAGAAAATCATAGTTTGTTATTGTTGCTAATGCACTACATTTTCAGAAAAATTTGCTTACTTTGTTAATGTATGTGGTGTTTATTACCTCACAGGGTACAGTCTACATACAGTAGTGAAATATAAAAAATAGTAGACATGTGCGAAAGCACCCGAATCCGAAATTCCAGATCCAAAATTTCGGATTTGGAATTTGGGATTCAGTACGAATTTCGTCCTAACAGAAACTAAATTAGAAATTTACGATAAGTACTTCAAAAAGAGGATTTCCTAGCATGTGGAAATAAAAACAAAACATTACTTCATGTTCCTGTGCATGCACCGTCAGCATTTAAACAGATACAAAAATTAAGAAAAGGATTTTAATGTCCCTTTAATAGTGAAGATTAGAGCACAGCAACCAGAAATGTCAAATGTGCCGATACTGCTACGTAGGTGCGTATGAACATTCGTCCATTCACGCGAAACCCCAAATTTCGGAAATTCGTCGGAATTACAAATCCGAAATCCGATTACGATCTGAATAACGAATCCGATCCGAATCCGAAACCCACAAAGAAACACATACAGGACCCGATTTTGGAAATACGAAATAAACAAAATCCGAAACGAAACAAATATCTAAAAAATAGTCCTCTTTTAATATTATATAGATTGCAATAAGATCTGTTCAAACCTTTATTATAGCCACAGCAGTCCCAGCAACCAATCATATTCCACTGTCAGTTTAAAAGGACAGCTTATAAACTGGAAGCTAATGTCTAACTATGTGCTAATGCATTCTCATTACACACAATTATAATTTTTATTGAAAATTCTGAGCATATATGCTAACAACTTTAAAATCCATCTTGCTTGCTTTTTTTCCAACTGGAAAATTGAGACAGTGGGGTTGATTTACTAAATGTGTAGTGCGTGTTCACCCAGAAAACTGAATGTACACTTTGCAAAGTGAATGTTATTTAACAAAGTGAAGTTGTGTTCACATTAAACACACAATCATGTGCAAGACATAAATCAGGAGTTCGACTCATCTGGATCGGCTAAGCCGAAGCTCCAGCAGCTCACTCGCTGTCTTTCGCCCCTATTCTTATAGGGGCCGAATGGCAGTGAGTAAATAGCTGAATGCCGCCGAGCGGCATTCGGCTCGGCTATTGTGCTCGCTACCTCCAAGGTAGCGAGCAGAAGAGAGAGAAATGTAAACAAATGTAAAAAATTATTTAAATAGTTGTAAAAAAAATATGAAAATTAAAAGAAGTTAAGAAAATGAAAACATTTTTAAGAAAAGAAAAAAAACATTGTGGGGTCCCCGTCCCAAACCATACCAGACCCCTAGGGTTCCCCCAAAAGTCATAGCAGACCCTTTAGGAGGGACACCAAGTTAAAAAAATGTTTTACATTTGGTGGGGTACACACCAAAGTCATACCAAGCCCTTAAGGTCTGGTGGAAATTTTAAGGTCCCCCCAAATTTCCAGATTCTTGATCTGAACACAGACCACAAAGGGCTTGTTCGCCCCCCACCATACCAGGCCACATGTCCTCGGCACTGGGAAGGTGCTTTTCAAGGTTTGCCCCTGGAGAAGCACCTTGTCCCCCATGCCCGCACCCCCACAAGCCCTGGGGTGTTGGTTGTGGGGGTGCGGGCAGGGGAGCTTATTCACGTTTGGGTACTCCTTTAATAAAGGGGCAGACAGATGTGTAGCGTGACCGAGCGGGGGATCGTTAAATATCAATGATATTTAACGATCCCTCTGTGCAGAGCAAACACCGGAGTGATCGTCTGATCACTCCGGTGTTTGTAAATAACTGGGGACACATAGTACTATGTGTCCCCAGTTATGAATGAACAGGCTGCGATTTACATCACAGCCTGTTCATTGAAGAATTTATGAATGGGGACTAGCACTCACTACAGAGGCTCCTCCCCATTCAGAAACTAATGATAGTAAAATATTTTTACTATCATTAGTTTGTGAATGAATGAGAAGCCTCTGTACTGAGGCTTCTCATTCATTGAGTGCTGGGGCTGCAGAAAAAGAAATTGAGGACTTATGTCCTCAATTTCTTTTTCTATTTCAAAAGGGAGGCAGCGAAAGGGTTAAAAAAAATCCTTTATTTGAAAAAAAAGCAAAAAATTGATCCAGCGATGTAATACTAAGACACCAGCGATGTAATACTAAGGTCAATCACAGCGTCCAGCGTTGTCCACGACGACTCAAAAAATAAAACAAGAAAAAATAAATAGAAACAATAATTAAAAAAGCCCACCGACCCATCCGCTCGCGACAAACTCCCGCTACATAATGGCATATTGACGGAGGCTGACAAAACATAAACAATTGGGTGGAGCTAATGGTTAACTCACCCCTAGCTCCACCAAACTGTTTACCTGTAATGACAGGCCAGTGTCCTCGAGGATGCTGGGCTGTCATTGAAAGACAACAACTGGGCGGAGCCTGCTGTGATGTTACGGCCGACTCCACTCAGTTGTTGTTTAATGACAGATCAGCATCCCCAGGTCATTTGGGGAAGCTGATCTTTCATTACAACTGGGCAGAGCGAGCCGTGAAGAGAACAGTTGGCTTCCATGCTTCGCCTGTAGCTACGGCTCAGCTGAGCCAAAGCATATGCAGCAGCCCTTTGATTCGACTGAACCGAAGGGCTTAGGCGGCCGAAGCGAGCTAAAGGATCAGCCGAAGCTTTGGCTGGATCCTTTGGCTCTTTTGTGAATAACCCCCTTAGTTTTTTTCTAGCGTAAGGTTGGGTATGCAATGTAAACACAGAACACTGTTTGGGCTGCTTACTGTCAAAAGGGGAATGTAAATTAACATTCCCTTTACATAGGAGGCATCATGCAAAGGAATGGTGATCTACATATTGTAGCTGGCAAGTGGTTAATGCATGATAAACATACCAGACAGGAGACAGGAAAATTAAAGCATGTTTTAATTTGGGTCCTTGAATTTTACATTTGATGTCAGTTAAATTAGATCCTTCACAATCTCTCAAAAGGAAATCTAAACAACATCCAAAATGCAAACACATACATGTGCATTAAAGTAGAACTGAAACCAATACCTTTTTTAGTTTTCAATATAGTAAGGGAGGGTTATAATCCCTGTTTTTTTGCTATATGTGTTGACATTAAGGAGCATACCCTTAAGGGAAATCCCTGCAAGGAGACAGAAATCTCTGGTGGCCATCAGGGTCATCAAAACTAGTGTGTCTAATGGAAGATTATCCATCACTATGACAAATATGGAGGGTGAATCTCTTTAATGTTCGGTCACAGAGAGCAATAAAAACCTAATCCCTCTCCACTCTATTCAAAAAAAGTAAAAAATTAAAAAACTATAAAAAAAATTGACTTCAGTTTAAGTGCACATCAGCCAGCATCTAAACAATGTTTTTCTTTTGTTCTGTTGATGGGGAGAACACATAGATTTGGACTCTCACAACCTAAAGACATCATACATATAGTATATTTTATTTTTTGTAATAAAAAAATATATACTCTGGTGTGGCATTTTAGAAATAAATATAACACTACTTAAAGTTGTCCATGATCACACTACTTTATTTCTCATAGTGATTAATTTAATGTAAGCTATACTTCCCTATTTGAAAAAAAATCTAAATATATACAAAAATACAATTTAAAATCTTACATTTGTAAGAAAGAGAGAGGGGCAGGGAGTGTAATGATTTTCCATATATACTGTTCAGTCATGCTATAAACATATTTATCTTTGAAGTTAAAAAGTGTACTTGGATTTATTGAGAAACAGTACCACTACTTGTTCTGGAACCCCTGTACAGCCATTTATTAGAGTGCATTATGCTTGTAGTGGTACACTGCAAGCATGCTAATAGACCACAGCAAGCTAATTCCCAGTGTGGAAGAGGATGGAAACATGAACTACTATTTTAGAAGCTTCTGCATGTGATAACTCTGTGTTAGCAGCAAGCAATTAAATGTATTAAGAGTGCATGTTTTTCATGGGCTTTCAACTATAGAATTAAGCATATCTTATAATTAGAATTTCCCTTTCTCCCCTATTGTCCTGTTAAGGAATGCACTGTAATTTTGGCAGCTAGACTACACATTTGGCCTCTGTTCCTTTGACTGCAGATGTCTAATTGCAAGCAAACATTTTATTTAAATGATTCACTATAGCAACCAGTAGATTCATAATACAATATACATCTTCAATGTTGATGTGTACAGGACTATAACACAGAAATAACAAAAAAGAAGAAAGAAAGAACAGAAAAACCCCAAATCCATTAATTCAATATGAATGCATCTATATGCAAGCAGAAATATTTCATATATTTGCAGTTATATCATAAGGATCTTTTACTTCATTCCATGTATAATTTGCTTTGTGTTTTCAGCCTGTGTGCTTGTTATACACTCATTCAGTGCTGTTTAGTGCATCAGTTCATATTAGTACTGCTTTGTAATGATTACATCTAATAATACACTTAGTAATCTTTTAGGTTTTGATAGCCACACACTACAAATTAAAGCATATCCAAACCCAAAATAAAAAATGCAATGTATTGTAACTTGTCATACCTTAGATGTGAGGGCGTTATCTTTTTCCTTTTTTGTTTTGTTTTCCTTTATTTTCTCTTGTAATCCTGAAAATAACACACGTCCTGTCCCTAGAACCCCGGACATGTCTCTCTTTGTTCTTCCTCATTACATAGAGTTTGGGAAGATGAGTAGTTTTTAAAAGAAAGGTAATGTTGTTTTATGCTTCCAGTTCAGCTTACAGGAAGTTACAAGGACCCTGCATTACAGGTGAGATCAACAGGTATTTTATATACTTGTGATCTGAAAACATCTTTAGAAATTAAAACTGATGCATACACCACATCTAAGCCTAGTAAAGTGCAATATATTACATTTTTGTTTTTGAGTTTAGTTATGTTTTATTATGTTGAAACAACATTCTCTATGATATACAGGTTTTGAGTTTGCATTTGGAAATATCTTAATCTGCTTTGTGTTCTACCATCTCACCTGTAATAGTTCTTAATTTGCCAACCCACTTCTTTCCCACCATTGAATGGATCACTAGATTGCTATTTGATTATTATAATGTACAGCATATTTATATACAAACATTAAAGAAATGAAACCCATAGCTTTCAGTCAGATTCTAGCTTTCAATAAGATGCCCTCAGGCATTATATAACTTCAGCTGTCATCCTTGATAGACATTCCTTGGGGGAAAAGACTATCGGGTCTATTCACGAAGCAGCCGAAGGATTTAGCCGTAGCTTCGGCCGATCCTTCGGCTAGCTTCGGCCTTAGGACCCCTTCGGTCCAGTATAACCAAAGGGCTGCTGTACAGGCTCCCGGCTCCCTCTGAGGGGCCGAGCAGAAAAGCCGAGCCGAATGCCGCTCATCGGCATTCGGCTATTCACTCACTGCTGTTCGGCATCTACAGTATAAGAATAGACCTAACAGCAGCGAGTAACCTGCCGGAGGTTCGGCTTAGCCGATCCAGATGTTGGATCGGCTGAGTCGAACTCCTCCTGCACTTCGGGTCGGCCGAACATGCTGAGCATGTTCGGTCGGCCCGAAGCCACGTGAAGCCACCCGATGTACAGCTGATTTCAGCCGTACCAGCCTGAAGTGAATACCCGAACAGCGTTCGGCTCAGTTCACTTCAGGTCGGTCTTTCACTCGGCTGCCTACGGCAGCTTAGTGAATAGACCCCTATGTAGTGGATTAAAGTTGTAAATTACATCTCGCTTGCTGTTCATATAAAAGTGTTCCATGTCCCTGTGAGAAGCACTTTCCCAAATGTGGAAAGCCTTTGTAGTAAGATAGCATGTCTGCACTCTTATAAAAAGTATCTGAATGAAATCCAAACTCTACTCAAGCAAGATATACAATTTATTCTTTCACCAGTCCAGTTATTTTTATGCATCTCTTGCTGCTTCTGTAAAGTTTGGATTGGATCTGGATACCTTTGCTAGAGTGCTGACTTGTTATCTCTTATTTGCTGGATTGGTTTTATACTGTGACTTATACTATGACCCTTCACTTCAATTAGAGTGTATACCAAAATTGAGGTAGTGAAGTTAAGCAAATTTGCTGTGCTGAATCCCATGGCGGGCATTTTTATTTACCCTGGCTAGAAAGAAGAAGTTAAAACATGAAATGCTCCAGATTGAGCAAATTAAGCATGCACATTTTCATTAGTGCAGGATTTTTAAACTGTATTGTTATAGTAACTGACAGTAATCGAAGAGCCCTGAGGCAAACCAGAAAAATAACTATTGGATAATATCTCAGATGTAATATGCCAGAAGATAATGAGGTCGATTTATAAAGATGTGAAATAGAGATTTCACAGTTTATTGATTTTTTCTTTTTTATTTAAACTTTTTTACCTATTAAAAACAAAGATGTGAAATTTTATTTTGAATTTTTAACTGCTTTCATCACTGTGACATAGTGAAATTCATGTTTCTAATCTCTTTTTACACCATCCATTATTTTTCAGTGGTTGAATTCTAGGTCAAGCTTGGCACTACTTATCTGATCTAAACAGAAATAACACTGCTTATTATATTTTTACTTGTCATTTTCTTGTCCCTTAAATGAATAAAATAATACTTGCTAAACACACTATGTACTCAAGCTGGCATTCTCATGTTCCTCATAGTAAGAGTGCCAACACATAGGGGTCTATTCACTAAGCTGCCGAAGGATCTAGCCATAGCTTTGGCTGATCCTTCGGCTAGCTTCGGCCCCAGGACCCCTTCGGTTCAGTAGAACCGAAGGACTACTGTACGGGCTACCCACTATAGCCCGTACAGCTCCCAAAGTCGGCCAAGCGGCTCATTCGAGCCGAAGGCATATGCTTTGGCTCGACTGAGCCGAGGTGAAAGCCGAAGCCATTGGACGGCCGACAGCCTGCTACTTACTGCTGGGCGGAGCCAGCCGACATCTCACGGCTGCCTCCGGCCACTTGCACAGACAGATCAGCGTCCCTGGTTACCAGGTAACCAGGGACACTGATCTATACAGCATATTTATATACAAACATTAAAGAAATGAAACCCATAGCTTTCAGTCAGATTCTAGCTTTCAATAAGATGCCCTCAGGCATTATATAACTTCAGCTGTCATCCTTGATAGACATTCCTTGGGGGAAAAGACTATCGGGTCTATTCACGAAGCAGCCGAAGGATTTAGCCGTAGCTTCGGCCGATCCTTCGGCTAGCTTCGGCCTTAGGACCCCTTCGGTCCAGTATAACCAAAGGGCTGCTGTACAGGCTCCCGGCTCCCTCTGAGGGGCCGAGCAGAAAAGCCGAGCCGAATGCCGCTCATCGGCATTCGGCTATTCACTCACTGCTGTTCGGCATCTACAGTATAAGAATAGACCTAACAGCAGCGAGTAACCTGCCGGAGGTTCGGCTTAGCCGATCCAGATGTTGGATCGGCTGAGTCGAACTCCTCCTGCACTTCGGGTCGGCCGAACATGCTGAGCATGTTCGGTCGGCCCGAAGCCACGTGAAGCCACCCGATGTACAGCTGATTTCAGCCGTACCAGCCTGAAGTGAATACCCGAACAGCGTTCGGCTCAGTTCACTTCAGGTCGGTCTTTCACTCGGCTGCCTACGGCAGCTTAGTGAATAGACCCCTATGTAGTGGATTAAAGTTGTAAATTACATCTCGCTTGCTGTTCATATAAAAGTGTTCCATGTCCCTGTGAGAAGCACTTTCCCAAATGTGGAAAGCCTTTGTAGTAAGATAGCATGTCTGCACTCTTATAAAAAGTATCTGAATGAAATCCAAACTCTACTCAAGCAAGATATACAATTTATTCTTTCACCAGTCCAGTTATTTTTATGCATCTCTTGCTGCTTCTGTAAAGTTTGGATTGGATCTGGATACCTTTGCTAGAGTGCTGACTTGTTATCTCTTATTTGCTGGATTGGTTTTATACTGTGACTTATACTATGACCCTTCACTTCAATTAGAGTGTATACCAAAATTGAGGTAGTGAAGTTAAGCAAATTTGCTGTGCTGAATCCCATGGCGGGCATTTTTATTTACCCTGGCTAGAAAGAAGAAGTTAAAACATGAAATGCTCCAGATTGAGCAAATTAAGCATGCACATTTTCATTAGTGCAGGATTTTTAAACTGTATTGTTATAGTAACTGACAGTAATCGAAGAGCCCTGAGGCAAACCAGAAAAATAACTATTGGATAATATCTCAGATGTAATATGCCAGAAGATAATGAGGTCGATTTATAAAGATGTGAAATAGAGATTTCACAGTTTATTGATTTTTTCTTTTTTATTTAAACTTTTTTACCTATTAAAAACAAAGATGTGAAATTTTATTTTGAATTTTTAACTGCTTTCATCACTGTGACATAGTGAAATTCATGTTTCTAATCTCTTTTTACACCATCCATTATTTTTCAGTGGTTGAATTCTAGGTCAAGCTTGGCACTACTTATCTGATCTAAACAGAAATAACACTGCTTATTATATTTTTACTTGTCATTTTCTTGTCCCTTAAATGAATAAAATAATACTTGCTAAACACACTATGTACTCAAGCTGGCATTCTCATGTTCCTCATAGTAAGAGTGCCAACACATAGGGGTCTATTCACTAAGCTGCCGAAGGATCTAGCCATAGCTTTGGCTGATCCTTCGGCTAGCTTCGGCCCCAGGACCCCTTCGGTTCAGTAGAACCGAAGGACTACTGTACGGGCTACCCACTATAGCCCGTACAGCTCCCAAAGTCGGCCAAGCGGCTCATTCGAGCCGAAGGCATATGCTTTGGCTCGACTGAGCCGAGGTGAAAGCCGAAGCCATTGGACGGCCGACAGCCTGCTACTTACTGCTGGGCGGAGCCAGCCGACATCTCACGGCTGCCTCCGGCCACTTGCACAGACAGATCAGCGTCCCTGGTTACCAGGTAACCAGGGACACTGATCTCCAGACAGCCCAACTCTCCCGGGCGCACCGGGAGTCTCCCGCTATTAGATAGCGGCTCCCGGCCACCCGGGAGAGAAACACTTTTTCCCAAAAAGGTTTATTCTGCTCGATTGAGCAGAGTAAACTTTTCCCTGCTCGGTTTTTTCTTCTTCTTCTGACATCGGAGCCGTTGGCAACTGTCAGAATAAAAAAAATCACCATAGGAATGCACAGTTAGATTCCTATTGGCTATTTCAATTTGCAATAGCCAATAGCAAACTAGCTATTGCACCCACCCACTGCTGCTGTCAATCAGCAGAGGGTACCTTAAGTTCTCCATCAGGTCCCCTCTAGTGATTGACAGCAGCAGAGGGCGGGTGCAATAGCTAGTTTGCTATTGGCTATTGCAAAGTGAAATAGCCAATAGGAATCTAGCTATGCATTCCTATGGCAATTTTTTTTATTCGGACGGCAGCCAACAGCTCCGGCCAATAGAAAACAGTTGGGCGGAGCTAGCTGTCACTGCTAGCTCCACCCAATCGGTTTCTATTTTATTTTTTACTACTGAGAATAGGCCGAACAGCAGCGATTAGCCTGCCGGAGGTTCGAACATCTGGATTGGCTGAGTCGAAATCCTTCTGCACTTCGGGTCAGCCGAACATGCTGAGCATGTTGGGCCAACCCGAAGCCAGCCGAAGCCACCCGATGTACGGCTGATTTCAGCCGATATACGGCTGGAATCAGCCATACCAGCCTGAAGTGAATAGCCAAACAGCATTCGTCTCACTTCGCTTCGGGTGGTTAGTCACTCGGCGGCCTACGGCAGCTTAGTGAATAGAACCCATAATCTTAATGCACCAGTCTTAGTTGGGGAGCCTGAGAATTGTATTTTAGTTTTAATTGATGCTTCAGTAGTTTACTATTGTTTCTTTTGTTTGTTTTTATTTTTTAATATAATGGGCACTGAATTTCTGACTTTCATAAACAAACCACTGCGTTTCAGGTCTTTATAAAAAGGTCCCATTATTTCTGACATAAATTTCCATAACTCCAAATAAAATTCCTTTAATTATTGGATAATTAAACTGAATAAAGGTTCAATTCCTCTCACTCTACACTCTGGTAAATGAAGTCCAGTATCTCAGAACTCTCATACATAATAAGTCAGCAATCATAGCTGCGGCTGATCCTTCGGCTAGATTCGGCCTCCAGAGCTCTTTGGTTCAGTAGAACCGAAAGGCTGCTGTACCGGCTATTCACTATAGCTCACACAGCTTCCGAAGTTGGCCGAAGTATGCTTCGGCTCGACTGAGCCGAGGTGAAAGCCAACGCAACTGAGAGCTGGACGGAGGCAGCTGTTATCTCACGGCTGGCTCCGGCCAGTTGCAATAACAGTTCAGCGTCCCCGATACCACCGAGGTATGAAGCAGAATAGTGGAGCCGAATGCCGCTCAGCGGCATTCGGCTATTCACCTCCTGTCGTTCGGCGAGAATATATATGAGAATAGGCCGAACGGCAGCGAGTAGCCTGCCGGAGGTTCGGCCCAGCCGATCCAGATGTTGAGTGGAACTCCTTCTGGACTTCGGGTCGGCCGAACATGCAGAGCATGTTCAGTCGACCTGAAGTCAGTCGAAGCAAGCCGATGTACAGCTGAAATCAGCTGTACAAGCCTGAAGTGAATAGCCGAACAGCGTTCAGCTCACTTCCCTTTGGGTCGGTGAGGCAGCTGTGTGAATAACCCTGTATGTGTTTGAAGTAAATGTAAAAGTAAAAGTTAATTTGACTTTACTTGACATTACAGGACATGGTTTAATTCATGTTATTTTAAAATGTAGTAATCAAGGAAGGCCCAATAAGTTATAACCTTGAGATAAAATTCAGAGTTTTTATATCAGAGACATGAGATAGGAAATGTACGGTATATTTGCGAAATGTATAACACCTAATGAAGGGATCTAAAAAATCCCGTAAGCTTACAGCCAAAAAAAGTTATCACTTAAACTCCAAACTTTCTATGGCTAACACTATACAGTACTCTACTACTATTAGAGATATGACATGTTTTATTCAAATTTTGACTGATCTTGAGCTGGACTAACTTAGAATTTAGACTTGCTGGAGTACCTTCACTTTGCAAGGGAATTTTACCTTAGTTTTGTGAATGAGGTAAAGCTCTGCAGACTTTTATCATCCAATCACGTGCAAGCAGAGGTACATTTTTTATTGTTTTTGCTGTTTATTGAATATTCTTTGCAATGTGAATTTTCACCACATTCACTAAGCTATGGGAAAATTCCTTTGTGAAGTACAAATTCCTTTTGCAGAATGAACAGCATGACTGTCTTTGGGAAATCAGCCTCGTTATCTCATAAATGTTTGTTGTCCACAGAAGAGGTCTTTTGTAGGCAGCTATATAACTCAAACATATTATTTCATTACTTAATATTCCTCATATCAACTTTGCAATGTCTTTATTTTCCCAGTCTTCTTTACCAGAGCCATATTTAATTTCTGCCCACCAAGGTTTTTGCGTGGTGGCCCCCCATGCTCCAGACAATCTCTGAAATTCATTACTTTTGCAAATTGCAAACTTTTGTCCATAAACTTTGCAGATTTATATAAAAGGGTGGCCTCACAGCAGACATATTGTCAGTGTATGTTGGAGCTCCTAGATAGTACTGACAATTCTGTGCCGGGAGATAGGAAGAGATGCTTCAGTAAATGTCAACCATGCCTTTGTTTGACAATAGTATAGTTATCAGCCCTAAAATGGTCAGAATTAAATAACAAGATGTGTTCCCTATATTGTTTTAAAGTTAGCAACTTAGAACTTTGTGTAGGATTGGTGAAACGGTTTCAGATTCACTCATCCCTAGACTTGCTTTTCATTTTGCCATTTAGGTCAATGTCAAAATGCAACATGCCTAAAACTGATTCTCAATTTCTCTGTACTTATAAAACTCTCCACTATAGTTGTGACAGGTGTTACTGGAAGCCCAGTGGATTCTTTAAAGGCAGTGCCTTGTGCAGCACTGAGTATGAGGTTGATACTATCAGTGAACATTTTTAAAATGGTGCTTGCAACAAGTATTTAAACGTTGGTGGCAGCAAGCAACTTCTGTTTTTTTTAAGTTTTTTTAGGAGAGCTTCAGTTTTGCTAACAAACTCTGCAAACTTGTCAGGAAGTCCATGAACCATGAACATAATGCAGAACCCAATTAAAGTCTATGGAAGCTGAATCTTGCTATTTTGTTGCCTGTTTTCCAGGCTAATTTACAAGCCATTGTTCGAAAAGTGCACTGGTAGCTGGGCACTGCCATAGGAAACATGAACCAAGGCAAACATTTTTTATTGATATTATTCAGAGGGGAAAGCTGAGAGTCTTTAAATGTGGCTTAAAGCAGGGGTAGCCAAACGCTGGTCCTCCAGCTGTGGTGAAACTACAAATCCCATGATGCATCTCTCTCCGGGAGTCATGTCTGTGGCTGTGAGAATGTTGCAATGCATCACAGGATTTGTAGTTTCACCACAGCTGGAGGACCAGCATTTGGCTACCCCTGACTTAAAGGACAATATTTAAAATACATGGAGCCTTCATATAACATGCATGGGGGATGCCTTAAAACCGAGAGGAGCAGTATGAGGTAGTCATTTAAAAGCTTAATGTCTTGTCTTAATGTATCTGTTGTTTAGTGGTGGTAGCATCCCTGGCTTGCTTCTGTTTGTTAACAAACCAGCCAGGGATACATCACCTAGTATTGCTAGCCTTTCGGTAGCCTGGTGAATGTCAGCTGGTGTTTTACATCACAAAGGATGGTAAATCTTGCGCTATAATACCAAGTGCGGTCTGACAATGTATAGATGCTTAATCTTGCTCACTTGCTATCTGAATGTTATAAATGCGGGGCAGGAGGCGTATGCTCCCAATGACCCTTCAACTATTTCATTACACAAACTGGGCCTATACGAAAAGGAAATTCACAAAAGCAGGCAACAACCACATTTGAAAGTCAGCATGAGCACCTATATATCCATACACCCAGCATAACCAACCCCTAACTTATATGCTGAAGTGTACCGTCATGTGCATTGCATATATTTTGGCCCCTATTTAAGTGTGCATTGCACATCAAAATTTTTGTGCCTTGTATGTGATAAGATGAGCTTAATATGTGAGAATATGTCTCACATATTCTCACATATTATATATTATAAAGTATTATTATTATTATGAATATAATTATTATTAAACAGGTTTTATATATTGCCAAGTGCTTTAAAAAATGGGGGGAGACAATTCAGTTACAAAAAACATTCCATACATCCATACAAAAAGATTACTAGGACCATGCTCATGAGAACTTACAATCTATAAGGGGGGCAAGTGATACAGAAGGTAATAACTGTGAGGGATGAGCTGATTGAATGAGTAGATGTACACTTATTAAGAAGTGGTGGATAAGGCTTCCCTGAATAGGTGAGTTTTCAGGGATCACCTAAAAGCAGAGAGGCTTGGGAGAAGACATGGAGGTGAGCATGAAAGGAGGTGATGAGGGAGGTAAAGAAAAGGAGGGCTTGGGAGGGGCATAGAAAATGGTTTGGGTGATATTCTGAAATTAGGTTGGAGATGTAGCCAGGGGCAGAGTTGTGGATGGCTTTGTGTGCTGTTGTTAGTTTTTCAAATTTTATGTGTTGCACAACTGGAAGCCAGTGGAGGGATTTGCAGAGAGTGGTGGCAGCCGCTGATCAGTTGGTGAGGTGGAGGTGGGATAGCCATGGTAAACTGAAGGTGGGATAGCCTATGTAGAGGTAGGCCAATGAGAAGGGAATTGCAGTAGTTGTGGCAAGATATAGCTAGAGAGTGAGTTAGTAGCTTCGTGGAGTCATTTGTTAAATAGGGACAATTATTGGAAATGTTACAGAGATAAAGATTTGGTCAGTGATTGGATGTGAGGTCTGAAGGGAAGGTTAGAATGCATGATTACATCTAGCACCGTAGCATGTGTGGAAGGACTAATAATTGTTTTATAGATCTCAATTAAATCACGGGTGGGGGGGGGGACAACATGGGTGATATTACGAGCTCAGTTTTTGAAAGATTGAGTTGGGGATGTGACATCCACACTGATATGTTGTATGCACACCATTCAGCATCAAAATATCATTTTTTATTGGTATTCCTTCAGCTGGATATAAAATGCAATGTTTCGGAACCTCTTAGGGTCCCTTCGTCAGCCAAATTGTCCCTGTGCCTGATGAAGGGGCATTTGCCTGACAAAAGGAAAAGTTATATTCTGATGCTAAATGGTCTGCAGACAACATACCCTCCAAACTCTATAATGTGGCACCATCCACCAGTTGTTTCAGCACCCATTGAACCTGGGGTATATTGGTAGGGTGTGTGAAGGAGATATCACTAAGGTAAACTCCAGACCGATATGTCAGATGGTGAACTAATAATACATGATGGTATTGAGATGATGTGATAAGCACCATGATTTCTCAATAAGGCTTGAAAAATGCATTGGGCCAAACAAAAGAAGCAGCTAAAAAAATACAAAATACTTTTATCTTGCAGTGAAAAAGGCAGTTTGCATTTGCAACAGTGTATGAAGCCATGGATGTGTGATTGCTGTGGTTAAAAGGTGCACTCTAATTTATGCACAATTGTATCTCTACCTGTTTTTTTAACTTTCAGTTATTCTTTACAGTCACCTTTAACAATATCAGTTCAGATTGATGTGCATGCAGAGTAGCTAACAATGTCAAATAGCCCCAAAAACAGAGAAAATCCCATTTGTGTTTGTCACATTGCTTAGCAAACTAAGCACCCCCCCCCCCTCTGCCAATCCCTGCACTGGCTTCCAATAGCCGTAAAGGATAACATTCAAAATATTAACAATGACTTACAAAGCCATTCACAACTCTGCCCCCGGCTATATCTCAAACCTGGTCTCAAAGTAGCACCCTAACCGTCCCCTCCGCTCTTCAAAAGACCTTCTGCTTTCCAGCTCCCTCGTCAACTCCTCCCATGCTCACCTCCAGGACTTCACTAGAGTCTCTCCAATCCTCTGGAACTCTTTACCCCAATATGTCCATCTGTCTCCCACTCTGACTGCCTTTAGGCGATTACTTAAGACTCATCTCTCCAGGGAAGCCTATTGCGCCTCAACCAAACCACTCAACCATCACGTTTTCAAACAATTCATCCCCACACAGCTACCTCCTCATGTGTCACTGGCCCCTCCCTTTTAGATTGTAAGCCCTCAGGGGCAGGGCCCTCCTTACCATCTTGTCTTGAATTGTATTGTGATTGTACTGTCTTCCTTATATTTTAAAGCGCTGCACAAACTTTTAGCGCTAAATAATTCCTGTATAATAATACTAATAACTAAACTTGTTAATTAATTTGCCTTATGGAAAACACACTTCAGCTAATGTGCACATCTACATGTGCAACAAAGAAACATGGTAAGAACACAGTTGTGGCCTGGTTTGCGAACACATTGATGCTATAGAGTACATGAATGCCCTATAAGTAGCTCCAACCCATGAGGCACATCAAAATAGCAATGAATCTCTGCAACTTTTCGCAAGGGTGTCTACATGAAAAATATGACAGGAGACTGTTCAGATATGTAAAGATATTTTAAGTAACACTTTGAGTCAATTCAGAAAGCTTTACAGCAAGCATAAGGATCTTTGTTTTAACTAAGGTAACTATCATTTTAAAATCTCAGTGGACTTAGCTGAAAATAACTTTTTTTTACAATAAAGTTAATTATTCTGGCTTTGTGAAGTGAGACGCTCATATGATAATAATAGAGATAATATTTGTATTAGAAATCAAGTAAAGCAAAAAGGCATATTATAAACAGATGTGAATGTTTAATATAACCCAATGAAAAAGTTGCATTATTCATTTAAACCTTTGGGTGTCAGTGTATCCACAGCAGTTCATCAATTGCAATGCTATAAATACTAACGTGTATGTAAAACTCCACTAGTGAGTATAATGCATAAACTGATGGGAATAGCTATTCTTCTGGGTAATTAATCTTAGAATTAGGCCTAGTTATTACTGATGAAAATGAAAAAAAGCCTAAACATAGTATAATAACAGAACACATTTGCTTTAATGTTTAGAGTTGTAATCTGTGACAGCCAGCTTTTATTATTTATATGTGTGGGTGTATATGCCATATTTAAACATTGCTGTTTTGCTCCACACTATTATATTTATTTTATTCTCCCTTTTGCTAGTTTGGACACATGTGACACCTATATGTTTTTCACTATTTAACAGCAATTTTCAGTAATTGTGTTTTGGTCCTAAAAGTACAGTTTTCAGTAAAATGTGTTTTTCTTTTATTCCATTGAAAGGCTACAGCCATTATATTTTATGTTGACTTCTACCTGAAGGGTTATAACTTGTCAGAAAAGCTATCAACTGTTATAATGGGTGATGCTTTTTGCTACTGTTTACTGTTCAGAATGTAACTGCCATATTTTAGTTGACATGAACAGTTGCTACTGACTAAAAATATGTACTCAGTCTACTGTAGACAAATGACAAACAACATTAGACCCATGAACTCCAATCAGATTCAGTAGCACCTGAACTATCATTGAACTGTTGACAGTATGTTTAGTAATTCATGAATTACTAAGTAAAGCTTATACCAGCAAAAACTGGGAAAAATATCTAGCTGTAATTCCTAATTTTATCATCATAAATCTTGTGGTATCAACCTTGGTATGCTATGTTCTTTTATTGGGATTTAGCTCTGCATCAGTCTTTGTAATGGTATGCCATATAGGATTGACATTCTGTATATCAGTCCATTAAAGGAGAGTAGCAGTTCATAATTAAATTCCGTACACTGTAGTTTATATTGTCTGTGTGTGTGAAGAACAGATTTGCTCTAGCCATGTGTACCACACCAATCAGTAGGACTGTTAATTTCCGACTTGTTCCTTACTGTATCCTAAAATAAAAGTGTATATATGTGGTGTACCCAATGAAAAGAATATTGCAAATTGTGTACATCTAAATAAA
>NW_017306971.1:411565-418863 GCF_000935625.1 Nanorana parkeri
ACAGAACTACTTTTCTGCTGTAAGTAACATAGTTCTTCTATTAACAAGGCGGTATTTCTGGTTAAGCTTATAATCCCTCAAATACATGATACATGTAATAATCAGCCTGGATCCTCCCTTTAGCAACTACTTGTTTTGTTTAATAAAAAAACACTTATAACTGAAACCCCACTTGCAGTGTTCACTCCAGTTGTACGGTATTAGATGATTGAAGTCAACACAGCTTCACCTTATTTAGTAAGCTAAGGGAGCATTTAGTCTCTACTCTTTTAGAAAATAAATTCCATTGACATATAAACATACTGAGGAGGCTGTTTTACTAAAAGAAGTATAAACAGCTCTCTTTCAAATGCTGGGGGTAAAAATTGAATTTTGTCTTGCATGCGATTGGATGTTTGATGTGACCACAGCTTCACTTTATCTACCAGGTTAAGTGGACCAAGTCTGCTCACAAATCCCCTAAACATGATATAAAATCTAACAAAAAGTAATCAAAATTGATGCATATATATCTAGAAATAGTCATATGGTTCGGCTCAGCTGAGCCTTGGCTGAGCCGTAGTGACAGGTGAAGCGTAGAGAAAGGTCGGCCGATCTCCACGCAAATGACAGCTGGGCAGAGCCAGCTGTCATCTCACGGCTCGCTCCGCCCAGTTGTAATGATACATCAGCGTCCCCAAATGACCTGGGGGCGCTGATCTGTCATTAAACAATAACAACTGGGCGGAGGCGGCCATTACATCATGGCCGGCTCCACCCAGTTGTTATTCATTGGCCGGGAACTGCTAGAAGACTTGGGCAGGTGCCAGCCAATAGGAAACAGTTATGTCAGCGCTAGCTCCACCCAATTGTTTTTATTTTGCCAGCATCTGTTAGATGCTTCACTATGCGTCAGTAGTTTGTCACATGCGGTTGGGTCGGCGTACGTCTTTTTTTCTTTTCTTTTAAATATTTTTTTTAAAATTTTTTAAATAATTTTTCAACATTTTGTTTTCATTCATTTAACTTTTTATCTATTCTGCTCACTACCTCAGCGGCACTGAGCAGAATACCTGAGCGCCATTCAGTTATTCATTTCCTGACATTCAGCCCCTATGAGAATAGGGGTGAATGGCAGCGAGTGAGCTGCAGGAGTTTCGGTACAGGCGATTCAGATGTTGGATCGGCTGAGTCGAACTCCTTCTGCACTTTGGCTCAGCCAAACATGTAGAGCATGTTTGGCTGACCGAAGGCAACCGAAGGCAGCCGATGTACAGCAGATTTTAGCCGATCTACGTCTGAAATCAGCCGTACAAGGCTGAAGTGAATAGCCGAACAGCTAAGTGAATAACCCCCTTGGTCTTTTGACTAAAACACCATTTTAGTTTTAGCTGTTCGTATTTAAGCCATCTGAATTGTTTTAGCTTTAATCTAGTTTTGTCCACTAAATCGCCAATAGATTCAGTTGACTAAAATTTAATGGGTTTACTTAAAGAGTAATGGATTTTTTTAAAGGAGAACTATGGGGTTCTATCTTTTCTTGATTAATGCATTCCTTAGGCTAAATACGTAAATTAACTGCACGAGGTGACACAACACAGCTGTGCACAATGAGAGGAAGTGCGGCCACAGCAATGAGATCATTTGAAAAAAAAAGCCGTGGGCGGGCTGGATCAAATGTTAACGCCCCCTAAGAGGAAAGGAGCTTGGAGCAGGGTTGAAGACGACCATTTACTACAGGTTTTGAGGGTTTTATCTGTGATGCGACTTTAGAAAAAAGGAACGATGCTACTACAATCAAGGTAAGGGGTATTTTTATTTTCCCTTAAGTCAAAGTTCTCCTTTAAGCAATTCTCTAGAATTTCCAAACTCATATATTCCTAGAGTAAACCTCTGATCATTTCAAGCATTGTCCTGGGGTGGTAAATACTGAAAGTAAATCTACAACATTCTCTTCTCCCTTGTTTTAACCCAGTTTTATTTTGTTATTCAATTGATTCACTTGGGCTAATTTACTAAAGAAATAAAGACTGTTTACTTACTAGCAAAACAAATGTTTACCTAGCTTAGTATATAAGCTGAAACTGTATTTAATTTAATTATCTGATCATGTGCAAGCAAGAATCCTGTTTTTTATTTTTCGTTTTTTACATGGTTAGCCATTTTAAGTAAATATAACTTCAGCGTATTCATTGAACTAAGTGGACACTTACTTTACAAAGTAAATCAAAACTGAAAATTCGATACTCTGTTATCAACCTGTGCCTTATCAGGTGTTTTTACATATTCGTGGAGGTTATACCTCTTCAATTTGAAAATCATGCTTACAATGAATATAGCTGTTGCCAACACATGTATTCAGCCACTCTGTCTACTTTTATTGCACTTTTTTCACACAACAACCACATAGATGAAAAAGTCAGGAAATCAATGTTTTCAAAATTAATTACAATCAAGGAAGCTTTGCCCTGCTGACAAGCGATATAGAGGATGAAAATAATCAGATGAGCTATTGTGGCAGAGGTTCTATTGATTCATATAAAAGGAGAGCTGTTGCAAAGACCCATGATAGAGATGGATGGACTGCTGTTTAACAACAAATCTAAAGAAAATTGATTGTGTTTTTTCTTGAGGACAAGTGCTTGACCTCCAGAAATGCAGGAAAAAAATGTGTTATCTGTCATTGATTATTACTGACCATTGTTATCAGCCCACAAAAAATATAATTTAATTTTAGGCAAAAGATAATACATGAAATAACATATCTAGAAAAAAATGGCTGTTTATCTCTAAATGAATTTAGATCATATGTTTGTTATGGTCCATTTACATTATTGTTATAATATGCAAAAGAAAATTAGTTAATGTTGCATCCTCTTGTATGTACGATAACCTTTAATCTTTTATTTCATGTTTTTTTATCTGATCAAAGTGAACTATATTTAAGCAAAAAATATGTAGTACCTTATGTTACATGTAGGTTTGCTCCTTTATGCAAGGACAGTAATATTTTCCAGAAATCTTGAGGTCTAAGTTGCATACAGCTTTTTCCTAAGGAAGCTGGAGCGACCATCTAATTGACGTCTGCCGACAGCCATCTTGGTGTTGGACCCAGGCAGGGAGAGGAGGGGACGTTCACCCGGCGGAATGAGGTATGCCGCCGTGTCCCCCCTCTCTCCTGATACTGTCGGGCTCTCAGTACATGACCGAGTGCCCGACTTTTTAGAGGGGGTGACACCCAGGAGCGGGCCCAATCCCCCGCACCCCCCTTGTGACGCCACTGTAAGGAAGTAATATGTTCTACATTGTTAGTGCATCAGATTCTGGTTGTTGGGTTGAGCCCAGCCAATGATAGCCATCCCAACACTAAATTTGAAGTAGCTGAAAACTTTGAAACAGAAGGGGTAGCCTGTCAAGCGCTAATGATAAAAACCAAACATGAAAGCACAAACTAGTATGCATGTATGTTGCATAATAACCGTTACTTATTAGAGAAATGGTCATATGCCTCTAAAAATATGTATGAACTTCTTTTAGTATGGCAATAGTAAATAACAAAGCACATTAACCTAAAAAACAATGATTGCTTATTTTTATTTTGAATACTCTTTTAGGGGTTGCATTTTGCTGTTTGCCTCATTAAGATTACCACAAGGGCTTGAGGCTAAGTTTTGCATTTCTCATATTCTTTTGTTTTACAATATTCATGCACTGACCACTAAAACATTGATTTCAATCACTATCTGTAAAGTTCAAAAACACAAGTGAATGTGAAGTACTTATCATTTTGTCAGCTTATTGTTTTGGGTGAACTTACATGTAAGATCTTGAGATACCATGAGCTAGTCTGGTTGTATATGTTGAATCGGCTTTAAGGAAGGATGAGTTTACTGCTCTCGGTTTATGTATCGCTTTATGTATCCCAAAGTGTGTAAACTTTTAGATTGGCATAGAGATCACAATGTGCAGAGGCACCTTAAAGTAGATTATTAACCCTCGCAGTGGGGCTACCCCCTTACTGCAAGGTTTAAGTGCTCATTTTGGTCTAGGGAGGAAAATAACAAAATTATACTCACCCAATCCTCTGAGCCAGCCAGCTGTGACTGCATGTCTCCTCCTCTGCTGCAGCATTGGAATGTTCCTCAGCGTCTATACATTTTTAATTGAACATGATTTTTTATGGGAGCTTAGACCACTGAAGCAGGGTGAGAAAGAGACTCTAGGGACCAGGCTAAGTGCAAGCTGGCTCAGAGGATCAGATGAGTTTAACTTTTTTTATTTTTCTCCCTAAACACAAATGAGCAGTTAACTCTCGCAGTGAGTTTAGTCACAGTTTTAGACTTTAGTCACAATAAAGTCTAAAGGTTCTTAAGCTATATCAAATGCTAATGAAATCATTAAATCACTTACAATGGATGCTACTTCTTGGTGTTTAAATGGAGAATCAGTTGGTTCCTTGATGACTGGCCCTGATATTTTGTTTTAGGGGGGTTTTGTTCCCTTGCAGGTTCCTAAGGAACCACCCTTGTGTGTTATAGTAAGCTGTGTGTGTCTTCACAAACACACAGGCACAACAAGGCAAACCATTCCTCTGCTCCCTGCCCCTCCTGCTCCACTTCTGCAAGCTCATAGTTAGCTGCTACAGACTTTGCTTGAGACTGATCTGTCCCCTGTGATCTTGAACTTGACAAGCAGTTTAGGAAAGATGAGCTGAGAGAGTTGGAGCTAGCTGTTTAGAAACATGATTACTGCAATTATTTGGTTAAAAAGTTTAAGAAAAACTTTGCTGGGCAATGTATTGTTTTATATATCTTGTTGATGAACTTTTAGATTAGAATAGTGATCACTCTGTGCAGAAGCACCTTAAAGTCATATTAAAGTTAAAAGGTTTTTAAGCTATTTCAAATGCTGATTAAATCCCTTTTCATAGATACTGCTCCTTGATGCTTACATTTGTTTCCTGCAGAGTCAGCTGGTCCCCCGAGCACTGGTCCTGGTATCTTGTTTTAGGGTGGTTCCTTTCCCTTGCAGAGTTCTGTGGAATCTCCCGTGTGTGTGTTAGTAAGTCTCCATTAACACATAGTCACAGCATGGCAAAGCACTCCTCTGCTCCTTGCTCCTCCCTCTTCCCTTCTCCAAGCTAGTAGATGTACAGACGCTAGAGACTATCCTGGAGACTATTCAGTCCTTTGTGATCTTGTACTGGACAGGAAGTTCAGCGAAGCTGAGCTGAGACAGTCAGAGCCAGTTGTTCAGAAACATGACCCCTTCAAGTGTTTGGGCAAAAATGTAAAGAAATGCTTTGCGGGATTCATTATTGAATTGAGCATGTAATACTATTTTAACAGTATGTCGCTTTCACATTTGGCAAATATAGATAAACAGAGACATCTTTTTTAAATAAAATATTAAACTGATTTGTAGGTTTCTTTTGCATGCTGAAATGGTTCAATGTGGGGGAAGTTTTTTATGTTTTTTAATTGTTTTCTTAAATTAAAAGTAAACTGAAATAATATGCATTTGCTATTTGCAACTTGTAACTTTAGCAACCCATTAGATTCTAAGTCACAGTTTTCTAGGACTCGTTAGAAAATGAACAAATGATATTGTATACTTTCACATTTCTAATAAACAAGGCCTCCTTTTTCCCTTTTTTATCAGTTATTAACATAAATGTTTTTTTCTCAAGCTTGCCTATATTATATTGTAATTCTCAGTTTCCATTTTTATACAGCATAATTTTTCTAAACTGATATTTTCTTAAGTGTTTTATCTTCCTGGTTTCCCTACATGTAAAGGTTAACAGTTCATATGCTGACTATACAATTATGTTTTGTAATACACCTTAAACAATGACATTTTTTAAGGTTTCATGGCTATACTTACATGCTGAAAATAGAAGTGCACTATTATTGTTAGTAATCCAGCATTGTTTGTTTCCTTGGAAACAACAGAACAGGACCTTGAAAAAAAGATGTGTCCTATCCCAGCATACAGTAAAATAGTCATTATACTGTGTGTAATGACCTCAGGCATTTACCAGAAAAGCTGCATATACCCTGTAGTGACATTTTACAGCAGGAATTTAAATAACATTTCCTGCAACATTGCCACCAAGTAAAGTCCATATTTGCCAGAAAACATTTCTATATCTTTGTTAGAACTGGTAGTTGGATGATGCAGGAAACAAAAGCTTTCATTTACAGAAGGGTTTTAGAACATAGAAGGCAATTAATGTCACTGTTATCAGTAAACAGTCCTCCTATCTATGGAAGGCTCAAATTCAAAGAAAAAGACCAAAGTGAGAAATGCTGAAACAAGCATAAGGAAAGAGTTTTAATGGCAAATTAGTTAATCAGATTACATCAAATCAGATTACATTAGATCAGATGGACATCCCCGAAATTTATCTGCCGACCTTCCAAAGTGAAACATGTATTTAACCAAATTTCATATAAAAAAAATACTGAATTTGATCAACACTTCATATGGTATAATTAGCTAAGACCAGCAATAAAGTCTGTTATACCTCATGGAAAAGATGGTGTTAGAGGGTTTGTTTGCAATGTCCCCTTTTATGCAACAGAGTTACATAATCATGGACCTTGCACGGCACCTTGTCCCAATGTCGTGGGACAAGGGCCTCTTTTCCCACATCTGGTCCCCCAAAAGGAAAGTTGGGGCCTACGGGGGACTCAATAAATGAATCTGAAAGCCCCTTTAGATTAAAGGGGCCCATAGATATCCACCACTCACAGGGCAGTGGGTACAGGTTTAAATTAGTTACTAATGTAACAATTAGTTACATTAGAAACCCTTACCCTTTCCCACAAAGAGTTAAATGCAAATAAACAAACCCACATCTTTTTTACTGTAAAGGACTACATCATACTGTTCCATAACTCTGCATGCAGCTTTAAGGTATTCCCCAAGCATGTTTTTAAAGGATTTGTGTATTTTCAATATTGCTCTTTAACCAGTTGACATCCGCGGTGTTAAACCCCCTTCCCATCCAGGCCATTTTTCAGTATTCAGCGCTGCAGTACTTTGACTGACATTTATTCCGTCATGCAACGCTGTACTGAAATGAATTTTATACCCTTTTTTGGGGACAGATAGAGCTTTCTTTTGGTGGTATTTATTCACCACTGGGGTTTTTATTTTTTACTATATTAAGGAAAAATTACCGAAATAAAAAAAAAACAGTTTCCCCTATGTTAAATGATAAAACATTTATTATTACCCAATTTTTTTGTAAAATATAAAAGACGGGGTCACGTCGGGTAAAAAGACACCAAACATGTCAAGCCTTAAAATTG